>NC_066561.1:10360715-10390715 GCF_024679095.1 Eriocheir sinensis | reverse complement strand
CTCCTCCTCCTCCTTTCCTCCGTCCATATTCATACTAGATCTCCTCCTCGTCCTAACGTAACTCTCTAGTCCTCCACCTCATCCTCCTTTCTTTCATACTTATTCTTCTCCTTCTCCTTTTTATTCTTGCTTCGGGTCTTCCTCCCTAATCGTCCTCCTCCTCCTCCTCCTCCTCCTCTTTTCCTCCGTCCATACTCATACTAGATCTCCTCCTCGTCCTACCGTAACTCTCTAGTCCTCCACCTCATCCTCCTTTCTTTCATACTTATTCTTCTCCTTCTCCTTTTCATTCTTGCTTCGTTTCTTCCTCCCTAATCGTCCTCCTCCTCCGTCTCCTTCTGTAACCCCCTACTCGTCTTAATCCTTTTTCTCGTCTTTCTCGTCCTCCTCGTCCTCCTCCTTCCCCTTCTATTTATCCTCCTCTTATTTTCTCTACTTATCTTGTTTTTTTTTATCTCTCGTTTGCTTACATGTCTTGGGCGAAATAAAACTATTATCAATATTATTATTATTGGTATTAGCATTAGTATTAGTATTATTTAGGCAGAAAAGTGGAGGGAATGGAGAGGAAAAAGTGAGGAAAAGAGAGGAAATAAGTAGACAGAAAAAAAAGGAAAAATAAAAGAGGCAGATAGGCGGAAAATGAGAAACGAAAGGAGAAAAAAAGATGAGCAAAAAGAAGTTAAAGAGGAAGAGGAAGGAAAGAAAAGGAGGAGAGGGAAAAGAAGGGAAGGAAAGGAAAGGAAGAGAGGTAGAGGAGGGGAAGGAAAATGAGATAAAAGAAAGGGAAAGGAAAGGAAAAAGTGAGATTAAAAATTAAAACGAGAGGAAGAGGAGAAAGAGAAGAGAGATAATGATGAGATAGAAGGAAGAGAAGGAAAGGAAAAGATTGATGATTAAAGACGAGAGGTAGAGAAGGAGAGGAAGGAGGAGGGAGGAGGGAGAGAAGGGAGATTATGATGAAACAGAAGGAAGGGGAAGGAAAGGAAAAGGTCGATGATTAAATACGAGAGGAAGAGAAGGGCGAGAAAGGGAGGTTGTGAGGGATAGAGGGGAGCAGAAGGAAAGGAGGGAAGGGAGGAGGGGGGGGAAGGGAGGGCCAAAATCTGATTAATGAGCCACGAAAACCTGAAAGTTCGTCGTCGTGTGTTAAGAGAGAGAGAGTAATTGATTAACAGGAGAGGAGGCGAGCACGGATTCCCGCGAGATGCCGCCGCTCACTCAGCTATGCGGGGCACGCGGGGAACGGCCGGGCCGGGGACGGGCGGGTGTGAAAGCCGCGCCCAGGTAACGGATCGAGCTTATCGTAGGTGAAGGGAAACTGACCAGGGATGAAGAGGAGCAAAAGGAGGAAATTTAAACTAAAAACGCTCTTAAAACGCTGTAGCCATCGTTTAAAAGGGAGGATGAGGAAAATGAACTGACTTAGAGAAGTTTCTTAAGATGAGAAATGGGAAATACAAACTGAAAAGGCTCTCAAAAGGCTGTAGCCATTACTTAGAAGGGAGGATGAGGGAAACGAACTGACTTAGAGGAGTTTCTTGGGTGACTGAACAAGGATGAAGAGGAGGAAATATAAACTGAAAATGCTCTCAAAACCCTACATTGCTAACTTAAGAGACTGACCAAGGACAAAAAGGATGAAAAGAAAACTGAAAATGCTCTCAAAACCCTACATTGCTAACTTAAGAGACTGACCAAGGACAAAAAGGATGAAAAGAAAACTGAAAATGCTCTCAAAACCCTACATTGCTAACTTAAGAGACTGACCAAGGACAAAAAGGATGAAAAGAAAACTGAAAATGCTCTCAAAACCCTACATTGCTAACTTAAGAGACTGACCAAGGACAAAAAGGATGAAAAGAAAACTGAAAATGCTCTCAAAACCCTACATTGCTAACTTAAGAGACTGACCAAGGACAAAAAGGATGAAAAGAAAACTGAAAATGCTCTCAAAACCCTACATTGCTAACTTAAGAGACTGACCAAGGACAAAAAGGATGAAAAGAAAACTGAAAATGCTCTCAAAACCCTACATTGCTAACTTAAGAGACTGACCAAGGACAAAAAGGATGAAAAGAAAACTGAAAATGCTCTCAAAACGGCTTCTCTCAGGGTGAAGTAGACTGACCGAGGACGAAGAGAAAGAGTAGAACACGTTGTACCCAAGTTGAGTAAGTTTCGTAGGTGAAGGGAGACTGACGAGGGACGAAAAGGAGGAAATATAAACTGAAAACGCTCTCAAAACGGCTTCTCTCAGGACGAAGAGGAAAAGTAAAAGAATATAATGATCCTAACACGTTGTATCCAGGTAGATAAAGTTACGTTAATTGATGCCTTTCATTATTTTTCTTAGATAACTTCGTGGCGCCGTGATAGCACCGTGCCAGCTTTATGCGTTTGGGAGATAACCTTTAGCATATTTTGGATCGTCTTATTAGGGATGAGTATTTTTAGTGGTATATTTGTGGCACAGTGACGCGGTGTGGTATTCACGTGGCACCGTTAGTCAGCATCAAGGGGGCGTTTGAAATACCTTTGTTTGGCTTTTTAACTCATACCTGCTTGGCACTCAGCCCTTGTGGGAGCCTCAAAGTGCCGCCCATGGTGTTTGGATAGAGAGAGAGAAAGTGAGTGAGTGAGAGTGTGTGAGTGAGTGAGTGACGGAGGGAGGGAGAGAGTGAGAGAGTGAGTGAGCGAGTGAGTGTGTGTGTGTGAGTGTGTGAGTGAGTGAGTGATTGAGTGAGTGAGTGAGTGAGTGAGTGTGAGTTATTATTTTATTTCCGATCTTTGTCTTTATTTTTTTCTTTATTTATTTACCTTTTTGCGTGTGCGTGTGTGTGTGTGTGTGTGTGTGTGTGTGTGTGTGTGTGTGTGTGTGTGTCTTATTTGTAGTTCATCGCATTTTCCCCTTTTAATGTGTAGTATCACGCTTCTTCATTCCTTCCCTTGTTGCGTCAGACCGCTTGATAATTATAATCTGGCACACCAAAGCCTAGGACGGAGCACACCTCAAGATAAAGCCGTAAATATCCTCGTTTTTTGAGATTATGTAGTTCGTATAATCTTATGGTTAAAGGTTCGCTATTTGACAGTATATAGTTCGTGATATCTCTCTCTTAAACGTCTCCTTCATTATATATTTCTGTTAAACGTTCAGTGGTTGACGCTAAATGGCTCGTGATATCTCTTCGTTAAAGGTTCGCTATTTGACGGTATAGAGTTCGTGATATCTCTCGCTTAAACGTCTCCTTCATAATATCTTTCTGTTAAACGTTCAGTGGTTGACGCTAAATGGTTCGTGATATCTCTTCGTTAAAGGTTCGCTATTTGACGGTATAGAGTTCGTGATATCTCTCGCTTAAACGTCTCCTTCATAATATCTTTCTGTTAAACGTTCAGTGGTTGACGCTAAATGGTCCGTGATATCTCTTCGTTAAAGGTTCGCTATTGGACGGTATAGAGTTTGTGATATATCTCGCTTAAACGTTTACTCATAATATATTTCGGTTAAACGTTCGGTGATTGACGGTAAACGGTTCGTGATATCTCTTCCTTAAATGTTTGCTTATTGACAGTGCTATTGCTTCGTTAAATATATAGTGACACTCTCTATTGCTAATATTTCTGATTTTCTTCGCCGCCTCAATGATCAGACACATAAAGACTCCACAATTCTTAAACGGCACCAATAAACAACATCTTTTTATAATGGCACTCTTCATTACTGATATTACTGATTTTCTTCGCTGCCTCAATGATCAGACACATAAAGACTCCACAATTCTTAAACGGCACCAATAAACAACATCTTTTTATAATGGCACTCTTCATTACTGATATTACTGATTTTCTTCGCTGCCTCAATGATCAGACACATTAAGAAGCCACAATTCTTAGATGGCACCCTAAACAAGCCGCTTTTTATAATGGCACTTTGGTTCTCGTTCCTGGCGCGGCACCGGGCGAGCGAGCGACCTCCACAAGCTTACAGAGTGACGCCTCGACGTGTTTTATCGCCTTCTTCGACGCTAATGTGACACCAATGGACATGCCGTGGCACTGAGCCGGGCTGACAGTGGCACTCGCTTGGCGTTTTGAAATACCCACGATTCTCCTTCTCCTATTCTCCCGCCCGCCTTCCCTTCTCTTCGCTTTGCGCCTCCTTCTTCTCTTTCTACTCTGACTCATCGTCGTCTTCTTCCTCCTTCTCTTCGTCCTCCCCCTCCTCGTCATCCTCCTTCTTCTTTACTTCATCGTCTTTCTCCTCCTCCTCCTCCTCCTCATTCTGTTTATCTTCCTTCTGGTTCTACGTTATATCTCATTGTCCCCGTCTTCCTCCTCCTCCTCTTTCTCCTCCTCCTCCTCCTCCTCCTCCTCCTCCTCCTCCTCCTCCACCTCCTCATTCTGCATCTCATCTACCTAATCATCTTTGTTCTCCTCCTCCTCTCTCTCGTTGTCTCTCTCCCTGGGTGGCACCGCGGGGTCTATTGGCACTTTTGACGTCTCTCGGCACGTGCGGTTGTTTAGTGAGCTGCCGATGAAGGCTTTTGCACGGCTCTGTAGCGGCGAGTGTGTTTACGATCACTCACGTTCCTCCGGGGGTCAGATAACGAAGAGGGGGGAGGGGGGGGGAAGGGGGAGCGTGTTTGTGTGTGGGGGAAATGTGTGTGTATGTGTGTGTGTGTGTGTGTGTGTGTGTGTGTGTGTGTGTGTGTGTGTGTTGTGTGTGTTTTGTTTTGTGTTTGTATTTCTCTTTTTCTTTCTCTCCTCTCCTCTCCTCTCCTCTCCTCTCCTCTCCTCTCCTCTCTCTCTCTCCCCCTCCGTGGCACCTCTTCACGGTGTAAGTGGCACCGTGCCATCGATAGGGACAAATAATTGCTCCAACTTTTCCGTGCGCGAAGGCTGCCGCGGGATAAAGGGTGACGGAGGGCTGGCCAGACACACGCGATGGCAACACTTGATACCGGTGCCACGGGTGTCTCAGATGGCACTCTATATCACGGCGCGCACCTGGAGGTCTGCCAACGCCTAAACTGGCACCACCGACTCTGATAGTGGGTTATATGGCACTCAGTTTCTCCTTGGACCCTTTTCCTTTCACGATAGCTTCAACCTTTTCTGACCTCACATCACGATGGAGTATTTTGGGGGCATTAGGTAAGTTCTCATAGTGCCAGGGATGCCATGCCACGCTGGGTCCTCTGAATGGGGCACTGTTGGCATGGCATATGTCACCCTTCTGTCCCTATGATAGTCTTCTCACCCTTCTTGGCCTTGCTATAAGATTGACACCACTGGCACTGAGGGAGTGTTATGTGGCACCCTTCTTTCCTTCTACGATACTTTCCTTGCCCTTCTCTGCCTTGATGTTATATTTAAAGGCACTGGCACTGTTTGTATGTTATGTGGCACCCTTCTTTCCTTATACGATACTCTTCTTTCTCTTCCCTGTTTGATTGAAGATTGTCACCACTGGCACTGTTAGTATGTTATGTGCCTCCCTTCCTGCCTTCCCTCTACGGTATTCTTCTTTCCCTTTCCTTTACCTTAATGAAGACTGATACCACTGGCACTGTTAGTATGTTATGTGCCTCCCTTCCTGCCTTCCTTCTACGATATTGTTCTTTCCCTTTCCTTTGCCTTAATGAAGACTGATACCCCTGGCACCGTTGGTATGTTATGTGCCACCCTTCCTGCCTTCCTTCCTTCCTTCTACGATAAACATCTCGCCCTTCTCTGCCCTCTAATATGATTGGCACGACTGGCACTGTTGGTATGCAATGTGTCACCCTCCCTTACTTCCCTCAACCTTACCATTCTTGCCCTTCTCAGCTCTAATATAAAATGCACATGACTGACAGTGATGTGTGTTATGTGTCAGTCATCCCATACACACTTCCTCTGTTCTCTTCTTTGCCCTTTTCTCTGCCCTGCTATAAGATGGACACCTCTGGCACGGTTGCTATGTTATGTGTCTCAATCCATACACCTTCCCTAGTGTTCTCTCTCACCCTTTTTTCTCCCCTGATATAAAGATTGACACCTCTGGCACTCGTACTATGTTAAGTGTCACTCTCCTTATACACACTCCTCTGCCCTGCTATAAGATTGACAGGACTGACACGGTTACTATATTAAGTGTCGCTCACTCCATACACCTCCCCTAGTGTTCTCTCTCCCTCTTTTCTCTCCCCTGCTATAAGATTGACACCTCCGGCATTGATACTATGTTATATGTCAGTCATCCTATACACACTCCTAATATACTCCTTTCGTCCTTTCCTCTGCCCTGCTATAAGATTGACAGGACTGACACGGTTACTATGTTAAGTGTCGCTCACTCCATACACCTCCCCTAGTGTTCTCTCTCGCCCTTTTCTCTCCCCTGCTATAAGATTGACACCTCCGGCATTGGTAGTATGTTAAGTGTCACTCATTCCATATACCTTTCCTACTGTTCTCTTCTCCCATTCTCTCTGCTCTTAAATTACAATGAAGGCTTGATGCTATGCCACTCATTCTATTCTCCTCTCGTACTATATTCTTCTGTCCCTAATTCTGCCCCTATACTACAGTGAAGCTAAGGGAGGGTAGAAAGGGAGGAAGAATGATGGTAGAGAAGAAAGTATGATAAAAAGGAAAGAAGAAATAAGCTGATCAGGTTGGGAGGAAGGAAAAGAGTAAGACTGGAAGGAAGGAAGGCAGGGAAGAAAATAAAAGAACGTAAATTAAGTCAAGCAAAAAGGACAGAAGGAAGGTAGAAAGGAGAAAACAGTTAAAGAAGAAGGGGAAGAAGATTAAAGAGGAAGACGTGAACGAAGATGGGGAAGATAATGAGAAAAGTAGAGAAAGTCAGGCAAAAAGGAAGGAAAGAAGGAAAGTAGGAAAAAGAAAACAGTTCAAGGAGAAGGGGAAGAAGATTGAAGAGGAAGACGTGAACGAAGACAAGGAAGAAAAAATAAAGGAAGTCAGGGAGAGAGAAAAGATGAACGGCAAGAAGAGAGAGAGAGGGAAAGACAGAGAGAGAGAAAGAGAGAGAGGCAGGTAGGTAGGAGGGAGGGAATGACAGTGAACTTGCAGCCTCTTACATAGGTGATTAATGTACCGGAAACTAATGAAGCAGATGATGAATTAGTATTTAGGGTTTTGTTAATGACTTAAAAGTGGACGTTCACGATTATGACTTGATCCTGTTGTTGTTTACCTGTTATTTTAGTTTACCTGTTGCATTTTTTTTTTTTTTTTGCTTTTGTTTTTTGTGATTATATCTGTGCATTTGCTTAAGTATTATAAAAGACAGTTACTTTGTATTTTGTTTAAGTCTAATACTTTCTTCACGTTAAATAGATAGATTATAACAATTTGTCTGGCTTTTAGAGCAAGGAGAATTATTTGTCAAGAGGAGGAGGAGGAAGAGGAGGAGGAGGAGGAGAAGAGGAAATAAGAAAGAGAAGGAAAAGGAGGAAGAGAAAATGAATAAGGAAGAGAAAGAGGAGGAAGAGGAGGAAGAAAATAAAAAGAAGAGGGAATAAAAAAAGGAGGAAGAGGAGGAGGAGGAGGAGGAGGAAGAAAAATATATGTAAACGTTAGAAATACAATGGAGGGAGAGAGTTAGAAGAGGAGAGGAGGAGGAAAGAAGAATATGTGTGCAGTTCTGATCTCTCTCTCTCTCTCTCTCTCTCTCTCTCTCTCTCTCTCTCTCTCTCTCTCTCTCTCTCTCTCTCTCTCTCTCTCTCTCTCTCTCTCTCTCTCTCTCTCTCTCTCTCTCTCTCTCTCTCTCTCTCTCTCTCTCTCTCTCTCTCTCACATGTTTTATTGCTCTGCCAAAGAATATTTATACCTTTCAGACTCTCTCTCATTTGTCACTCATTTCTTACGGATGTTCCCATCGTCACGCCTCCTCCTCCTCCTCCTCCTCCTCTTCCTCCTCCTCCTCCTTTTTCTCCTCCTCCTCCTCCTTTTCCCTCAACGCTTCCATTTCTTCTTTTCTCCTCTCCATTTTTCTCCCGGTCTATTTTTTTCTTTCCTCCTCCTCCTCCTGCTCTTCTTATTTCTTCCTCTCTTCCTCTCCTCCTCCTCCTCCTCCTCCTCCTCCTCCTCCTCCTCTTTCTTCTGTCTCTTTCTCTCCTCTTCCCTTCTATCTCCCTTCCCTTTCTGATTTCACCGTTTCATCTCTCTCTCTCTCTCTCTCTCTCTCTCTCTCTCTCTCTCTCTCTCTCTCTCTCTCTCTCTCTCTCTCTCTCTCTCTCTCTCTCTCTCTCTCTCTCTCTCTTAAGTCCTTCCCTTCTTCCAACCTTCTATAATTTTCCCTATTTTCACCTCCTCCTCCTCCTCCAGTTTATCTGTTTATCTTTTTTTTTATCTATTATTTTTGGGCTATTTTCCTCCATTTCCCGCCCTTTTTGTTCCCTTGCCGCGGTATTTGTATGATTTTTGGGCTATTTTTCGTATATTTCCCGTCCTTCTTGTTCCCTTGCCGCGGTATTTGTATGATTTTTGGGCTATTTTTTTCTCCTCTTTGCCTTCCATTGGTGTTCCCTTTCCGCGGTTTCCTATATGACTCCTGTTCTATTTGGTGTTTTATTTTTTGTATTTTTTATGTGTGTGTGGCGATTGCTTTTCTGTTTATTTTATTAGCACGGTGTTTGTTTTGGCCTTTTCTGCTCGTGTTTGTATTTGGAATGGTGTGTGTGTGTGTGTGTGTGTGTGTGTGTGTGTGTGTTTTACAGCAAAGAAAACAGCTGAAGGCCAAAAAAAAAAAAAAAAAAGAAACAATAATGAAAAAAGCCCGTGTGTGTGTGTGTGTGTGTGTGTGTGTGTGTGTTTTACAGCAAAGAAAACAGCTGAAGGGCAAAATAAAGGAAAAAATAATGAAAAAAAGCCAGCGTATGTGTGTGTGTGTGTGTGTGTGTGTGTTTGTATTTCGCCGTTTGGAAGGAAAATTGCATCTGATGGGTCTTTTTTTTTTGTTTGATGTTTTTCACTATTTATTTTGTGTTGTGATTTCGCGTCCTGTGTTTCTTTTTGCTTTTAATTGTTTTTTTGTTTGTTTTTGTTATTATTTTGTCTCATTTGTGAATATAAAAGTTTCTCTGTATTTTGGTTGTATTGTTAAGGTTGTGTAGTTGTATTGATTTTATTTTTTATTTTCTATTTTTTTCACACCTCCGCGCCCCCTCACACACACACACAAAAACACACACACACACACACACACACACACACACACACACACACACACACACACACACACACAGCTGGCTCCTCCCACACTGACAGATCGGTCCTTCCTGTTGAAAGATGTCCTCTCTCTCTCTCTCTCTCTCTCTCTCTCTCTCTCTCTCTCTCTCTCTCTCTCTCTCTCTCTCTCTCTCTCTCTCTCTCTCTCTCTCTCTCTCTCTCTCTCTCTCTCTCTCTCTCTCTCTCTCTCTCTCTCTCTCTCTCTCTCGTGAGGGATCCCCGCCCCTAACACTTCTCACCACAATCTAATTTTTCTCCTCTTAATACAATTTTCCTCCCTCGCCCAATGTGTTTTTCCTCCGCCTCGCATTTTTCCTCACTAGGTTTTATCCCTCCATTGATCCTCGTGTCCCTTCCGTGGCTCGCTTTTTTCCTCCATTAAGTTTTCTTTGTGTTTTTCCCGGTGTTGTGTTTCTTTTTTTTAATGCTCCAGTTGTCTTTTTTTTATTCCTTTGTTGTGGGTCTTCGTTTTCCTCTCTCTCTCTCTCTCTCTCTCTCTCTCTCTCTCTCTCTCTCTCTCTCTCTCTCTCTCTATCTCTCTCTCTCTCTCTCTCTCTCTCTCTCTCTCTCTCTCTCTCTCTCTCTCTCTCTCTCTCTCTCTCTCTCTCTCTCTCTCTCTCTCTCTCTCTCTCTCTCTCTCTCTCTCTCTCTCTCTCTCTTTTGCAGTCTATTTCCTCTACAGTGACCTATTTTGAACTTCCCATATTTTTATTCATTTCTTTTAATCTATCTATGTATCTATATCTTTCCATCTTTCTATCTATATCAATTGTAATCTTCTAATAGTGGCTCTTTTTTTCCTTACCGTAGTCTGTCTTTATTTTACTATTTCGACAACACTTCTCGTCACGTTTATCTTATAAGTTTTAGTTACTATGATATATTTCCTATATTCTAGCTTTTCTCTAAACCCCTTTTAATTGTCAGGCTGTAGTCTATAATGAATTTCCTATTACCTAATATATTACGTTATACCTTCCTCCACTATCGTCAAATATATCCATCTTTCGTTATTTCCATTTGTTCTTGTTCGGCGTTTCTATTATTTTTATTTTCTCCCATCATTTTCTGTCATAATTGTTGCCTGTATATAATTTACTACGGTATGATCGCTGTTTCCATCACTCTTTACGATCGTCAAATACATCACAGGCTCCATCGTACGTTATTTTCCTTATGGTTCGACGTTCGTAAACATTCACTTCTGTTCCTCTCTATATATTTTCTTTTTATTATTTACTATGTTTCATCACTTAACCTCCATCACCCTTTCCTTCACTGTCGTCAAATACATTACAAGCTCCATCGTACGTTATTTTCCTTATGGTTCGACGTTCGTAAGCATTCATTTCTATTCTTTTCTCTATATTTTCTTTTTATTATTTAGTATGATTCATAACTTTACCTTCGTCACTCTCTCCTTTACTACCGTCAAATATATAACAGCCAACATCGTGCGTTATTTTCCCTTTGTTCCGGTTCGGCGTTCGTAAGTAATTTTCCGTGCGGCATATTTATTTTGTCTTTTTGTGTGGCTGTCAAGGGCGGGCGCGGCGCGGGGTGGCGAGGCGGGCTAAGTTCTCCCTTGGGCCGGGGTGGGAGGAGGAGCGTCTTCGTTCCCGCCTCGCTGGGCACGGTTACGAATGACGGCGGTGACATTGCTACAACGCTCGTCTGCCCGATGTGTGTCTTCTATTGTAGCTCTTCCCTTTACTCTATTTTATTGTTCTACTGTATTTTTTATTTTATTTTATCCTCTTACTATATTTCTCATTTTTTTCTTCTTGTTTCCTCCCTCCCTGTATTTCTTTTCTTCTATTGTAATTCTTGCCTTTACTCTATTTTATTGTTCTACTGTATTTTTTATTTTATTTTATCCTCTTTTTTTAATATATTTCTCATTTTTTTCTTCTTGTTTCCTCCCTCCCTGTATTTCTTTTCTTCTATTGTAATTCTTCCCTTTACTCTATTTTATTGTTCTACTGTATTTTTTTATTTTCTTTTATCCTCTTTTTTTAATATATTTCTCATTTTTTTCTTCTTGTTTCCTCCCTCCCCTGTATTTCTTTTCTCTACTGTATTTTTTATTTTATTTTATCCTCTTTTTTCAATATATTTCTCATTTTTTTCTTCTTGTTTCCTCCCTCCCCTGTATTTCTCTCTTTCAACCATATTTTTTCTTCTCTTTCCTCCTCCTTTTATTATTTTTTCATTTGTTTCCTTCCATGTTTTCTCCCTTCTCTATGTATATTTCTACTACATTTCTTATTTTTACTGTATTTCCCCTCAGTTTTATTCACTTATATTTCCTCCTGTGTTTTCCCTTCCTACTTCACAACCTTCCTCAATTAAATTTTCTCTTTTCTGTATTTTCTTTCTGTCTCTCCTCTTTATGCTGTATTTTCTCACATTTTTCTTCTGTCTTTCTAATTGTACTTCCTTCTGCAGTTCCTCCTGTATTCCATTCTCTCGATTTCATTATATTATACTTTCTTATTCCTTTGTCCTAAAACCTTGTAAGTATCAAGACACCAATGGAACTACATATCATCATTAATCTTGCTCGCTTCCGCCTAACTTCCATTGTCCTTTTGGGTGTTACGGTCACTTCCTCCTGACATGCGTTGTTTAGCCGCTATTCCTTTTCCCTTACCGAATAAAACCAGATGATAACTTTTTCCTGTCTGATGTTCGTTTTGTCCCTCAGCGCCAACGACCCGGCGCTTTGTGGGAGGCAGGGCGGAATAGGCTTACCCACAACGCATTACTCATCGCCCTCAGCCGAGTATATCACAAAGCGGTGGACGAATTGTTGTGACAGAAAAGCGGACAGTTCTTGAAGGGATGCTGTACTTATTTGTTACTCTTGAGGTGGGGCAGGTAGGAAATGTAGGATCCTTGCAAGTAACGTAACGTATTATATAATTGTGGACGACTGGGTGTAATAAATCATACCGGACAGCTCTTGTCAAGGCGTATAGTAATGGTGTTTGATATAGTGAGGATGGTCTAGTAAAAAATGTATTCTTGCATCGAAACATAAATAATATAATTCTTTTGCTTTTTAACAGGTGCATATTTACCTTTTCATTTTATTCCAGTCGTGAAATTAATGTCAAGAAAAAAAGAAGTGTAAAACCGCCGATGTCTAGGAAAATATTATCCAAAAAGTTTACGGCTTGAAATATCGCGGCCAGTTTTGTATCATAGGAAAGGTAGATGCCGTAGATGCCAGGGACTGTACAAACCATATCAGACGAGGAAAAAAGTCGCGGGTTTTGTATCATAGGAAAGGTAGATGCCGTAGATGCCAGGGACTGTACAAACCATATCAGACGAGGAAAAAAAGTAGAATACATCAAAACCAAAAAAGAAACGTAGAGAAAAATAACACGCAACAGGTTCACAACTAGAAATATAACGGCCAGTTTTGTATCAGAGGAAAGGTAGATGCCGTAGATGCCAGGGACTGTACAAACCATATCAGACGAGGGGAAAAAAGTAGAATTAACCAAAACCAAAAAAGAAACATAGTGAAAAATAACACGAAACAGGTTTACAACTAGAAATATCGCGGCCAGTTTTGTATCAGAGGAAAGGTAGATGCCGTAGATGCCAGGGACTGTACAAACCATATCAGACGAGGGAAAATAACACCCAACAGGTTCACAACTAGAAATATAACGGCCAGTTTTGTATCAGAGGAAAGGTAGATGCCGTAGATGCCAGGGACTGTATAAACCATATCAGACGAGGGGAAAAAAGTAGAATTAACCAAAACAAAAAAAGAAACGTAGAGAAAAATAACACCCAACAGGTTCACAACTAGAAATATAACGGCCAGTTTTGTATCAGAGGAAAGGTAGATGCCGTAGATTCTAAGAACTACAAACCAAATAAGGCAAGAAAAAAAAAAGAACATAAAAGAAGAGGGAAATGATAATGTGCAGGTTTACGGCTCGACATCTCACGGTCAGTTGTGTAACATATGAAGGGTAGATGCCGGGGCCTACAAGCCATAGCGGACGAGGCAAACACACAAAAAAACAGTAACATACGTCCGCCTAGAGAGGGATAAAGGCCAACAGATTTTCCACCAGAAGTATAATGGTCAATTTCGTCTTCGTATTTCCCTTGTGCAAGCCTCGACGGGCAAAGGATGGGAGAACGGCAGGTGAAGGGAAGGGAAGGGAAGGGAAGGGAAGGGAAGGGAGTATGTATTACCTGTATGTGTGGGGGGTAAGGGGGGAGTGTGTGTGTGTCTGTGTGTGTGTGTGTGTGTGTGTGTGTGTGTGTGTGTGTGTTGGTAATATGTAGCTATATTGAGAGATGTTGCTCAATAGTGTTTTATTTTTGGTATTAAAATCTACGGTATCATTTGTAACCTTTAATTAATACATGGAGAGCATACGACATGGTTATTTTATTTATTTATTATTATTATTATTATTATTATTATTATTATTATTATTATTATTATTATTAATGATGTTTTAATGTCTGAATTTTATTTCACTTTTACTGGCTTGAACTATTTTCCATTAGGAATAGGACTTTTAATTTAAATACTCTCTCTCTCTCTCTCTCTCTCTCTCTCTCTCTCTCTCTCTCTCTCTCTCTCTCTCTCTCTCTCTCTCTCTCTCTCTCTCTCTCTCTCTCTCTCTCTCTCTCTCTCTCTCTCTCTCTCTCTCTCTCTCGAAGTGCATAGAGAGAGAGAGAATCTGGTAATGGATGGAAGGTACAGCTGTCTTTATTATTATTATTTTCAACGTTCCTTTTCCACACGAATTTCCTGTTACCTCAAAGTGATATTGAAAGGCAGGAGAGAAACCAAAAGGCATGTGTGTGTGTGTGTGTGTGTGTGTGTGTGTGTGTGTGTGTGTGTGTGTGTGTGTGTGTGTGTGTGTTTATAATTTCGGAGCCTCTGTGGAGCCGAATATTTTCCAATGCCAGAAGCGATGTGTGTGTGTGTGTGTGTGTGTGTGTGTGTGTGTGTGTGTGTGTGTGTGTGTATGAGTGTGTGTGTGTGTGGGTGTGCATGAGTGTGTGTGTGTGTGAATGCCATTACCAGCCGAGTGTTTGTCTTACTTCTCCTGTTTGTTGCTTCGTTACTGCCACAAAAGATGATTAATTTACGCATTTTTTACACACACACACACACACACACACACACACACACACACACACACACACACAGTATATAGCTCTCCCTTTCCATCTATCTATCCATCTCATGTGTGTGTGTGTGTGTGTGTGTGTGTGTGTGTGTGTGTGTGTCATTATCACCGCAAAAGCCGTAATGAGGCACATTAAACAGAATCACAACGCCATTGGCAGCCTCAAATGATTGGTATGTGCCTGTGTGTGTGTGTGTGTGTGTGTGTGTGTGTGTGTTGACGAATGTGACAAATTTGTGTATGTAGGAGCAATTGCATGACTCGTTTGTGTTGTTGTTGTTGTTGTTGGCGTTGTTGTTGTTGACTGAACCATTCAGAAATTCCTTTAAAAATATCCTCTAACCAAAATTTTACCGTTTGAAGCAAAAATATATGAATTGGAGAGAGAGAGAGAGAGAGAGACCCCACTTAATGAATAATCAAAACCAATACAAGGTTGAACAGGTGACGTGCCATACTCTCTCTCTCTCTCTCTCTCTCTCTCTCTCTCTCTCTCTCTCTCTCTCTCTCTCTCTCTCTCTCTCTCTCTCTCTCTCTCTCTCTCTCTCTCTCTCTCCCTGCCCGCCCTTCCTCGCCTGTAATATTAAGGGCTTTGCGAGGCGTGAAGGGGCGAGGGACAACACTCAATTTGGCTGCACATCACGGGCCGGAGTGTTTTGCGTGTCTTGTGAGGGGGAGCGAGAGGCGTCGAGGGTGCGGATCACGGCGTGGCTTGATTGAGTCATTGATTGCTGTAGGGAAAGGTAGGCGGGCACTGGGCTGACTTAAACATTAGCGTCTCTTCTCTTATATTCAGGCTTTGGGTCTCATTTCGGGGTTTGCTGTTAAGTGTTTCGTTCGTTTTCGTGTTTTGCATATAATTACTTTGTTATCTCTGCGTTTTCGTTGTTTTCTTGTTCTTTTCCTATTACTTGTTCTTCTTCGGTGACAGACTTAAACATCACATTCTATTTTGTCATATGTATATCTTCGGACCTCATTCATGTATTCATTAATAAGTCCCTCGATCGTTTTTTTCAAGTTTCCAATTAAAATCACCATAAAATATCATTGTTATCGGTGAATCATCGTTTTCTTCATTTATATCTATAATTTTATTCTCTCCATGAAATACTTTAATCGTTCTTTGCAAGTTTTCCATTAGTATCACCTTAGTATATCTTTTAACCTGTGAATGCCAGTTATTTTCTTCATATATATCAAAGAGCATAATTTCAGGCTTTCAATATGACGCTCCTTGATCATTCTTTGCAAGTTTTCCCATTAGTATCACCCTAGTATATCTTTTTACCTGTGAATGTCAGTCTTTATCTTCATATATATCTTGGGGCATAATTTCAGGCATTCAATATGACGTTCATCGATCATTCTTTGCTAGTTTCCTTTAGAATATCTCAGTACTGGCGCCACTATAAAAAATTGCCTGCGTCACGACGGGTTTGGGCCGACCATCTGGCCCCTGAAGAAAGCCTACCGGCGCTGTTAGGCGGGAATGTAAAAAATAAGGGTCATCTTTGTCATCAGCGAGTCTATCAGTAGAGAAAGTAAAGAATCATCCCAGCAAAGGGCTTTCAGAATTGAGGAAGAGAGATAGGGAGGATCAGAAAGAGAGAGAGAGATGAGAGCGTAAAAAGAGGAAGGGGAGTGAGGTATGTGAGATCGTGATGTGGTTTTCGAAGCAGTGATGCTGGTGGTAGGTTGACAGAAAGAAGGAATGCTAGGATGAGAGAGGAAGGAAGGTAGATGGGTGGCTGGGGAAGAGGGAAGAGGGGATGAAGAGAGAGGATCAGAGGCACAGGAGCGAGGCTAAAAGAATACCTGCGATTAACTTATACGAGATGTAGGGTTGAATTCTCCATGACGTTTGTGACAGGGAAGAAGGGAAGTCATAGAAAAGAGCAATGGAGGGGATTACAGGGAGGAGTGTTATAGATGAGAGAGAGAGAGAGAGAGAGTAATGGAGGGGAAATGGGATGGGTAGGGAAAGGAGAGGAGAGGAAAAGAGTAAAGGAGGAGGAAGGAAAGGCATGATTGAATATGGTACACCAGGTGATGGCAGAGAGGAGGAGGAGGAGGAGGAGGATGATGAAGAGGAGGAGGAGGAGGAAGAGGAGGAGGAGGAGGAGGAGGAGACTAATGGTTTTGGCGTTTCCAGATGACGGTGGATATTTTACAACTATTTCCGTCTTTTTATTATTATTTTCTTTTATGAGAGAGAGAATCATCCATCATCTTCATTATAACTTCATCCACCTCCCAATTATCTTTTTTTTGCCTAACGATTAATAAGGAAACATAAAAAAAGGAAAAAAAAAGACTAAGGTAAGTTCTTAATTACTTACCTACACCTTGGCTAATACGTCCTTACCCAAACACCCTCACCCACCCTTCCTTACCTATGGGCTTACCTGTGTGACTCACGTTTTCCTACCTTAAGTGTATTTTCTGATTGCCTTTTCCAAATATATATAGACTTACATTGTAACCATGCTTTTTACCCCGTCAAATCCCCCTCCGAATCCCCCATTGAAATCACCCCTTCAAATCACCCCTTCAAATCGCCCCTTCAAATCACCCCTCCAAATCACCCCTCCAAATCACCCCTTCAAATCGCCCCTTCAAATCACCCCTCCAAATCGCCCCTTCAAATCACCCCTTCAAATCACCCTTTCAAATCGCCCCTTCAAATCGCCCCTTCAAATCGCTCCTTCAAATCACCCCTCCAAATCGCCCCTTCAAATCACCCTTCAAATCGCCCTTCAAATCACCCCGTCAAATCACCCCACCAAATCGCCCCTTCAAATCGCCCCTTCAAATCACCCCTTCAAATCTCCCCTTCAAATCACCCCTTCAAATCACCCCTTCAAATCGCCCCTTCAAATCGCCCCTTCAAATCACCCCTTCAAATCGCCCCTTCAAATCGCCCCTTCAAATCACCCTTTCAAATCACCCCTTCAAATCGCCCCTTCAAATCACCCCTCCAAATCGCCCCTTCAAATCGCCCCTTCAAATCACCCCTTCAAATCGCTCCTTCAAATCACCCTTTCAAATCGCTTTCCTTCCTAACCTAACCTTATCCTTGCCCTTCAAATCCTTCTTCAAATCACCCCTCCAAATCACCCCTCCAAATCACCCCTTCAAATCGCCCCTTCAAATCACCCTTTCAAATCTTCCCTCCAAAATTCCCATTCATTCAGCCCACTCAGATTAGCCCTTCAAATTGGCCATTCATATCACCCATTCTAATCACCCTTTAAATTAATTACTCAAATCGTCAAACCTAATCTAACATTTTCTTACTTCAGCTTTCCTTACCTAACCTAACCTTACCTTACTTGACCTGACCTTACCTAACCTAACCTAACCTTACCTTACTTGACCAAACCTGACCTAACCTTACCTTCCCTTCCTTTAGCCTACCTTACCTAACCTGACCTAACCAGGCCTAACCTAATCTGACCTAACCTTCCCTTCCCTTAGCTTACCTGACCTAATCTGACATAACCTTCCCTTACCTTCCCTTCCTTTAGCTTACCTGACCTAACCTGACCTAACCAGACCTAACCTAGTTTGACCTAACCTTCCCTTCCCTTAGCTTACCTGACCTAACCTGACCTAACCTTACCTTACCTTACCTTACCTTACCTTACCTTACTTTACCTTGCCTGACCCTAATATACACGTAGGGTAGTTAGGCGCCTTACCAACCTTAGAAGCCGTAAACGTGGTAATCTAAGACTGGATGGGCCCTCCTTACCTACTCCATCCCTCCTTATTGCTACCCTCCCTTCCTCCCTTCCTCTCTTCCATCCTCCCAACTTCCCTTCCATTCCTCCCTCATTCTTCTTCTCCCCTTCCCTCCTCTCCTTTCTTCTTCTCTCCTTCCCTCTTTTCCTCCAGTCCCTCTCTCTCCCTCCCTCTAGTTCCTTCCCTCCTTCCCTCCCTCTCTCCATCCTCCCCCCCCCCCCCGTCCTTACCTTATGATTACTTTAAGAGATGGAGCAGAGAGGAGAGGAAGAGGAGTAAGAGGAGTGGAGGAGGAGGAGGAGGAGGAGGAGAGGAAGATGAGCCTATTTCGCTGATGGTTCCTTCCTTCCATTTTTTCACCCCTCCTCCTCCTCCTCCTCCTCCTCCTCCAACTCATAAGAGGAAAAAACAGCATTAGAGAAGTTAACTCCTCGACGGGAGATTAAGTCTGTCCTCCGCTCCTTTCTTTCCCTACTTACCTCCCTCTCATCTCCCTTCCTCCTCCTCCTCCCTCCTCTCCCTCCCTCCCTTCCTGCTCTATAGTTCTTGGTCATCTTCCTTCCCTCTACTCTTCTTCCTCCTCCTCCTCCTCCTCCTCTTCCTCAACAACTTGTGTAGGGAAAGTAGATTATAAGATGCTAGGAGAGGGTTCGGAGGCCACTTCTGGGGAATTTGTGTGTGTGTGTGTGTGTGTGTGTGTGTGTGTGTGTGTGTGTGTGTGCGTGTGTGTGTGTGTGTGTGTTGGGTGGAGGGAGAATCTCGTGTTCTTTTTCCTTTATTATTTTTTTCTTTCCTCTTTCCTCTTTAATTTGCTCTCAATTGTTCTTCTCTTTCTCTTGTTCTTCTGATTTATTCTTCCTCTTTGCTATACTTTCCTCTTTATCATCTCCCTCTTCTCTTCTCCCTCTTCTAATTCGTTATTTTCCTTATTCTTCTTCTTTATCAATTTCCTTTCTGTTATTCCTCCTTTCCTCCTTTTCTTCCTCTTCCTCTTCTTTTTGTTCTTCTTGTTCTTGTTCTTGTTCTTCTTTATCTTTTATTCTTCTTCTTCCTACTCTTCTTCTTCTCCTCCACCCTCATCATCGTCCTCATAATAATCTTCATATCCTTATTCTCCCTTTTTCTTCCTTCTCCTCCTCCTCCTCCTCCTGTTATCAAATCTTCCCCTTTTCTCCCATATATTATCTACTCGTAACAACTTTCCCTTTTTTTCTCTACTCCTCGCCCAAAACTTTCCTCCTTCCCTCCCTCCTGTGGGACTCGGGAGCTTATATGTTACCTGCGAGAGAGAGAGAGAGAGAGAGAGAGAGAGAGAGAGAGTGTGTGAGTAAAAGAAAGAAAAAGGAATCTAAGAAATAAAAGAGGAAAGGGAGGAATTCGAGGATAAATGAGGGGGCTAAAGAGGACGAAATAAATGAAGATCGGAACGCAGTAGGTAAAAAAAAAAAGAGAGGAGGAAGAGAGAGAAGCTGAAAAGGAGAATAAAAAATGAATCACGGAAAAAAAAAAAAAGATAGACCAAAAGAAGAGAAAATAATAGAAATACAACAAGAAAAAAAGTAAAATATAGAAAATAGAATACGAAGGCTGAAAGATAGATAGATAGAGAGGCAGATAGACTTAGAGAAATAGATATAGATAGAGAGAAGGCAATACAGATCAGTCTCTTATCAACACATAATAGACAGACAGACAAAGATAGACACAGCGATAGATAGCGATAGATACACATAACATTAACGACCCATCTCTTATCACCCCCATAATCTTCTCTCCCTTGATGATCTTCGTTATAAAAGTCAGGTACATTTTTGCCCGAAGGTGTTAAGCCTCGCAGGTGAGCGGTGATTAATATTGTTAATGGGTTGTGTTCACCTGGCCGGCTCGCTAATGCTGATAAGTCATATACCTGTGTGTGTGTGTGTGTGTGTGTGTGTGTGTGTGTGTGTGTGTGTGTGTGTGTGTGTGTGTTTCCTTCCTCCCTCCTTCCTACCATCCTTCCCTCCATCCCTACCTTTCATTTTCTTCTCTCCCTCATTTCCGCCTCCTCTCTCCTCGTTCCCTCCTTTCCTCCCTCCCTCCTTTCCTCCTTTCCCCCTCCATCTCTCCATTTCCTTCCTCCCTCCTTCTCTCTCGTTCCTTCCCTCCTTCCTACCGTCCCTACCTTTCATTTTCTTCTCTCCCTCCTTTCCTCCTCCTCCTCCTCCTCTCTCATTTCCTCCTTTCCTCTTCACTCTCTCCATTTCCTTCCTCCATCCACTTGGCATGCACAGACGCTCGTTACCTGGGCCGTCCACTTGTTAATTAAGGCCCATCGCAGGTGTCCAAAGAGCCACTTGATCGACGCGCGCACACACACACACACACACACACACACACACACACAAATGGTGACAGAAAACATAAGAGAGAAAGACCAAGAAAATATATACGAAGAAAAATGTCAGTGATGTAAAAACGGGAAGGATAAGAAACAAAAGGCCAAGAACACACACACACACACACACACACACACACACACACACACACACACACACACACACACACACACGTTACTTTGTACTCCTGATTAAAAAATACACCCGCGATTGACCCTGCATGGTTAATAGGTGCTCTCTCTCTCTCTCTCTCTCTCTCTCTCTCTCTCTCTCTCTCTCTCTCTCTCTCTCTCTCTCTCTCTCTCTCTCTCTCTCTCTCTCTCTCTCTCTCTCTCTTTCGTAATGGGGTTCTGTTTCCTCCTATCACTCTCCAGCATTTCGTCCTATCTCCATTTCTATTTATTTGAGGAAACAGATTTTGGATACAGTGTGTGTGTGTGTGCGTGTGTGTGTTTGTGTGTGTGTGTGTGTGTGTGTGTGTGTGTGTGTGTGTGTGGGTATTTGTGTAATGGTCAAGCTTTGTATGTTGATATGTATCGTGAATGTTGCCGGCGAATGTCTGTCCAAATGGCTTCGTTGTGTGTTCGTATTTGCGTGTGTGTGTGTGTGTGTGTGTGTGTGTGTGTGTGTGTGTGTGTGTGTGTGTGTGTGTGTGTGTGTGTGTGTGTGTGTGTGTATATATTCCGTATGGGTCGTGTTTCCTACCTGTATTATTGTTGTTGTTTGTTGTTGTTGTTGCTGTTGTGTTTAGCTCGTCCTTTCAATTAGTTCCCTTTGTTCTGCTTCTATTCTGCTTTTATTTTATTTTTTAACATTTTTTTCTCTTTATTCTGTGTTCAAATAAAAAAAATATTGTAGTGTTTCTCTTAACGGTTCACTATGTTTGTTTGTTTTGATTATTTTCCTTCATTATTTACTCTCCCCTTTTTGTTTATTATTTCATTTATTATTCTTTATTTATTATTATGTTTATTTATTATTCTATGTTTTATTCTTCATTTATTATTCTATTTATTATTCTATTTATTTATTATTTTATTTTTTTATTCTTCATTTATTATTCTTTATTTATTATTCTATCTATTTATTATTCTATTTATTTATTATTCTATTATTATTCTATTTATTACTCTTCATTTAATTTTCTTTATTCACTTTGCCCTTTTCAGTCATCATTTCATTCATTATTCGTTGTTCTATTTAGCTTGTCCTATTTTAATTTATTCCTCTTGTTCTGCTTCCAAGCTCCATTGCTTTTATCTATTCATTTTTAACATTTTCGCTTTTTATTCTTTGTTCAAACTTTATTATTGTTTACTCTGTTTATCGTAATGGCCAATTCTCGTTATCATTGTTTTTTAATTATTTACTATGTCTTTTTCATTTATCATATGTTGTAATTCTGCTCTCAAACTGCATTACTTTTATCTATTCATTTTTTTAAATTTTTGCTTTTTACTCTTTGTTCAAACTTCATTATTCATTACTCTGTTTATCTTAATGGTCAATGTTCGCTTTGATTGTTCTTTCAATATTTGCTGTGTTCTTATTATTTAGCATCTGTTGTTATTCTGCTCTCAAACTGCATTACTTTTATCTATTAATTTTTTTACATTCTCGCTTTTTACTCTTTGTTCAAACTTCATTATTCATTACTCTATATGCTTATCGTAATGGTCAATCCTCGTTTTGATTGTTCTTTCATTATTTACTAAGTCCTTTTCATTTGTCATCTGTTGTTGTTGTAGTTACCTTGTCTTTTTTTTATTTATTCCTTTTGTTCTGCTTTCAAACTGCGTCGCTTTTATTTTTTTTACGTTTTTACTCCTTACTCTGTGTTCAAATTTACTTTTTTTGTTTTTTTTACTCCTTACTCTGTGTTCAATTTTTTTTTACATTTTTACTCCTTACTCTGTGTTCAAATTTACTTTTTTTTTGTTTTTTTTACTGCTTACTCTGTTGGAATTTTTTTTTACGTTTTTACTCCTTACTCTGTGTTCAAATTTACTTTTTTTGTTTTTTTACTCCTTACTCTGTGTTCAAATTTACTTTTTTTGTTTTTTTTACTCCTTACTCTGTGTTGGATTTTTTTTTACATTTTTACTCCTTACTCTGTGTTCAAATTTACTTTTTTTTTTAATATTTTTTACTGTTTGTTTAGTGACCGTGATTAGCGCAGTTTTCTTCCTCATTATTTTTTTCCCTTGAGCTGCTTCCTTTCTGTAAAATAATAATGGCTTCAGGATGTTCGTGTTGAATATATTTTTCATTCTTTACTCTCCCCTTTTCATTTATCATTTCATTATTTTTTAATTATTTTCTTTCCCCTTTTCATTATCATTTGATTATTTTTTTTCATTATTTACTTTCCCCTTTTCATTTATCACTAATTATTTTTTTCATTATTTACTTTCCCCTTTTCATTTATCATTTCATTTTTTTGCATTAATTACTTTCCCCTTTTCATTTATCATTTCATTATTTTTTAATTATTTTCTTTCCCCTTTTCATTTATCATTAATTATTTTTTTTCATTATTTACTTTCCCCTTTTCATTTATCATTAATTATTTTTTTTCATTATTTACTTTCCCCTTTTCATTTATCATTTCATTATTTTTTTTCATTATTTACTTTCCCCTTTTCATTTATCATTTCATTATTTTTTTCATTATTTACTTTCCCCTTTTCATTTATCACTAATTATTTTTTTCATTATTTACTTTCCCCTTTTCATTTATCATTTCATTATTTTTTTGCATTAATTACTTTCCCCTTTTCATTTATCATTTCATTATTTTTTTCATTATTTACTTTCCCCTTTTCATTTATCATTTCATTATTTTTTCATTAATTACTTTCCCCTTTTCATTTATCATTTCATTATTTTTTTGCATTAATTACTTTCCCCTTTTCATTTATCATTTCATTATTTTTTAATTATTTTCTTTCCCCTTTTCATTTATCATTAATTATTTTTTTTCATTATTTACTTTCCCCTTTTCATTTATCATTTCATTATTTTTTTCATTATTTACTTTCCCCTTTTCATTTATCATTTCATTATTTTTTTCATTATTTTCTATCCCCCTCTCATTTATCATTTCATTATTTTTTTCATTATTTACTTTCCCCTCTCATTTATCATTTCATTATTTTTTTCATTATTTACTTTCCCCCTCTCATTTATCATTCATTATTTTCTTTCCCCCTTTCATTTATCATTTCATTATTATTTTCACTATTTTCTCTCCCCCTTTCATTTATCATTTCATTTAGCATTCGTTATTGCATATAGCTTGTCCTTTTTTAATTTGTTTCCTTGGTTCTGCTTTCAGACTTCACTGCTTTTAATTTTTGTTTTTTTTCCTCTTTATTCTGTGTTCAAATTTAGTTTCTTTTTCTATTATTTGTTTAGTGACTGACTAGCGTATTTTTTCCCCGTTATATATTTTGTCCTTGAGTTGCTTCCTTTAATTTACGTGTTTATTATATTTTTCATTCTTTAATTTCCCCTCTTCATTTATCATTTCATTTATCATCCGCAGTTTTATTTAGCATGTCTTTTTAATTTATTTCTTTTACTCTGCTCCCAAACTGCATTACATTTACTTTTTTCACTTTTGAACTGTTTAGTCTGTATTCAAATCTAATTATTTTTCGCCCGTCATGTTTACCTTTTAATGACTTCAAAGTATATATTCGTATGAGTTAGTTTTTTTTTCTAATTACTCAGTTTGTGCTTTTCATTTATTTAATTATTTATTCAGCTTTTAAAATTGTATCTGTCCAGTTGTATTATTGTGATGTATTATTTCTCTTGTTTTCTTTTCATTTATTATTTCATTCTTTCACTACTTTTCTTATATCCTTCCTACTTCCCTCCCTTCCCTGCCTTTCCTTCTTTAGTGCTTTCTCTCCATATGTTTCTTTTCCTTCCCCATTTCTTCCCTCCGTCCCTCCTTTCCCTTCTTTTCTCCTTTCCATTCCTCCCTTCCCTCACCCCTTTCCTCCATTTCATTCCTCCCTACGTTTCTTTTCCTTCCTCCTGTCTTCTTTCCTGCTTTTCATTCCTCCCTTCCCTCCCTCCCTTCTCCTCTCCTTTATTCCCGTTAATATATTCGTTTATTTTTGCTTTTAAACTTCATTACTTTATGTGTTTATTTTCACTCAGCGTATGTGTGTGTTTTAATAGCTCAAATTATATCCACGAGCTGTTATTATTTTATTGTATTATTTCACTCGTCCTTTTTAAGTTATCCCTTTTATTGTGCTTTTAAAATTGTATGGCTTTATTTATTTTTTGTTCTATATAGATGTGTCTGTCTTCTAATGGCCATATCCATCCATTTATATTATTGCATTCTATTATTTCTCCTTTTACTTCAATTGGTTCGTATATTCTGCTTTGAAATTGAATTCTTTTCCTCTTTAATTTATTTTATGGATGTGCTGCTCTCAATTATTTGCATCCGTTTCCATAAAATTTAAGTCATGGGTTTTTCTTTAAATTTATTAGTGGTAGTAGTAGTAATAGTTAGTAGTAGTAGTAGTAGTAGTAGTAGTAACAGTAGTGGCAGTTGGATATAATGTAGTAGTAGTAGTAGTAGTAGTAGTGACAGTAGTTGTAAGTAGTAGTAGTAGTAGTAGTAGTAATAGTAGTGATAGAAGATGTAGTTGTAGATGTAGTAGTAATAATACTAGTAGTAGTATCGTCATTTTTCTTCTCATTATTATTATTATTATCATCATTATTATTATCATTATTATCATTATCATCATCACCATCACCTGTTTCCCTCGCCTAATAAAGGTCCATTAACAGCCTGTTCGTTGTGGCGGCAGACGACTATTTCGCAATTTCCCGTTAATTTCACCGCCAGTTAAACGAGGAAATTACGTTGAAAATTCTATGATTGCGTGTTTTATGCCGCTCTTTTTCTCTTAATTCCCGCCAATTCTTCACCCTTTTTCACCCTTGCTTTGATATCGTCCTTTTTTTCCTTTCCTTCGGTTTTATCGTTTCCTCGGATGCACTTTTTATTTTTTGTATATTTTCCTTTTTTTTTGCCAATGTCTTTATTTTCCTTTTTTTCTTCTTTCATCTGCATTTTCTTTTTCCATGTTTTTCCTTCACTTTTGTTGCTTTTCTTTCATTATTTTCCTTTGATTTTCTTTCCCTTTCATCTCATTCATTTCCTTTCGCTGTATTTTCATATTTTCGTATTTCCTTCTTTTTCTTTCTTCTCTACATTTCCTTCCATACAATTTTTTTCCCTGTATTATCTGTCATTTTTGTTCCCATTCTTTTGATATAATTTATTTTATTTTATTTCTGTTTCATCTTCATTTCCTCGCATCTTATTTTCTTTTTCTTATATTTTTCCTTCTTTTATTTCCTTTCCCTAAAAAAAGAGAATTAATAAGGTGTCTAAAAGATAACAAGCATTTGACTGTTGTTTATTAGCGAGAGAGAGAGAGAGAGAGAGAGAGAGTGTACCCCATTAGCGTTGCCATGCCTAGTATTAAGTTGGCATTTGCTCATGACACATTCAATCTCTCTCTCTCTCTCTCTCTCTCTCTCGTTTTATCTTCATTTCCATCTGTTTCGTATTTTCCGCTCTTCGTCCATCTCCTCATTGTCCGCTAACGGGTTCTCTCTCTCTCTCCTCCATCTCTTCTTCCTCTTCTTCCCCCCTCTCCTTCCCTCGTCCTCCTCGTCTTTCTCTTCCTCCTCCTCCTTCTCCTTTAAGAGTCTCATTGACCGCTGTTTCGTGTCGGCAGCAGTGAATTGGACGGTCTTGGCGAACACTCCGGGAAGGCCTCAGCTTGTTCGGCAGGACAGTGATGTGCCTGACGAACTGACTCAAGAACCAACGTGAGTAACCTTAATATATGTCTTTCTGTTGCCTGATGTTCTTTGTTTCCATGTTTTTTTTCTCCTTCACCTTCTCGTTAGGTTAGGTTAGGAACCGAAAAATGAATAAACTGAATTAGTCGTTACTGACAGATAAGTAAATCACATTAGCAATTACTTAGCCACAACAGAAGTAAATTAACGCTCCCGTATGCAGGTAAAAAAACGTGATTTAGTATGTTCTCCAGGTTATTGAAATGTATGACGAATAGATTAAATCACAGAAGCAGGCAGCCTCGTCACAACATAACGTGTATTTTGTCCTCTGCCCTTCTATGCTTCCATGCTTCGGTGTGGGTGGGAGGACGGTGTTATCCCAAACTACCTGTCATCCCTTATCTTCCTCCTCCTTCTCCTCCTCCTCCTCCTCCTCTTCCTCACACTTTTCACGTTTATCCTCCTAGACTCCCAACACTTCCCTTCCCCATCTTCTCCAATATATTTCCCTCCTCCTCCTCCTCCTCCTCCTCCTCCTTCTCCGTGATGGAATAAGGATAATTTTATTGCACTACTGAAAATAATATGTTTTGGACTACTCTGTTGTTGACACCTCATCAGAGAGAGAGAGAGAGAGAGAGAGAGAGAGAGAGAGGGGGGGGGTAGGGGGCAGGCTGTAATGGAGCGGCGCATCCCAAGCCTCCCAAAGTACTCTGGTTCATCACTCACCCATGATAAGTTACTCTCTCTCTCTCTCTCTCTCTCTCTCTCTCTCTCTCTCTCTCTCTCTCTCTCTCTCTCTCTCTCTCTCTCGTTCATCATTTTCTTTGTTTTTTCTCTTCTATTCTAGTTCTATTCAGTTTACTTTTTTTTGAGAGAGAGAGAGAGAGTGCTGTATAGCGGGTATCTAACACACACACACACACACACACACACACAAACACACTTAACTGACAGATCTATTAAACAAAGCAATGACTTAGATCTGTTTTCCCCCTCGAGACAAGGAAGTCGATGTTTAACAAGATTATTATTATTAATTTTTACGGCTCAGAGAGAGAGAGAGAGAGTAAACGTAAGAGAAAGTGACAGGCAAATGGAGTTATGTAAAGAGAGAGAAAAGTGAAGGGAGAAAGAAAGAAAGAATACATGGGAGAGAGTGAGAGAAACAGAGGCAGAGAGTGACAGGTTAGAAAATAGCTATTGAGAAAGGAAAACGAGGATAACCAAAAAAGGGAAAAGAATAGAAAAACAAAGAGAGACATATGCATATAGAACACGAGAGAGAGGGAAGCAAAAGAGGAGGAGGACGAGGAGGAAGAAGAGGAGGAGGAGCAGGAGAGAAAACTAATAAAAACGTGTAGAAACTGGTATAAGTTTTTAGGGGAAGAGAAATTTGTGTGCACGGAATATGAAGGAAAGAGAGAGAGGAAAAACGGAGGAGTTGAAAGGGAAACTAAAACCTATGAATAATGTGAAAGGAAATGAGAGAGAGAGAGAGAGAGAGAGCGTCTGTGTAGCGTGAGACAGCTTGGTTGTAATGCTTTAAGGGAGAAATATCTTTACTCTTTCCCTCTTGCGACACCATTTTTCATTTGAGAGAGAGAGAGACCTACCAGAAGAAACATATATACAGATAGTGACTTTTTTTTACGTTCCGTTTATGGCATTGCTGTGTCCCGGCGCTTGATCGTTTGTCTTATTTTGTTCAGTATTGTGTGCAAAACAGTCAACGAAGAGTAAACTGGATCATGATTCGACGCTTGCAGGATAACGTTCACATGCTGCAAAAGTAATTAGGGATAAAAAAAAAGGAAAAACACACATCTTGACAGTCACAATCAGTCTCATGTAATATTGAAAGGCCATTTCATATTCCATTGGCAACTCCCTAAAGATCTTGGTAGCTACCCATTGTTTGCATACGGAGAAGCCAATGTTTTGCCCATTTACTACATTTTTATCTGGCTCTCTGTTTTTTATGGCACCAGTCTGTACAAGAGCCCAGAAAGATTGATGATTGATTGATAGTTTACTGTTGCAAGCAAACAACAAAGAAGGGAGGAGCATGTCATCTAACCCCCAGGCAGTACAGAGTGTGATTATGCAACTAAGGACACATGTAGCTTTGCGTAACCTCTCCGTCCACAGCTTTCAATGTACTGACTCGCCTCTCAGACCAACGCTGCCCAACACGATGCAAATAGACTAGTCAGGCATGCGTTTGAGCACGTGTCGAGCGAAGCCGCGCGACTTTCCACCCTTGCGCCTGGCCACCCCGCCTCATAAGTTGCATCATGTTGTGGAACCCTTAGGGCCGCACTCTTAAACCTGAAGTCGCCCAAGCACACATACTTGACAAGACTTTCGTAGGAGTTGTGGGCATTTCCAGGGGTAGTTTTATGACCCTGATGATAGTTTGACCCTTCTTCCGTACCGTGAACCTAAGATACCACTCATAAGAACTCGACTGATATCCTTTTCGGCCTTTGGAAGTAGTTAATGTGAGGGGTGGAGGCGTCTAACAGTACCGACCTTAGGCCACTCGGCGATGACTGAAATATTGCCAGTTTGTTTGTGACCTCAGGGAGTAGGTGAACCTCCTTCCTTCTGGACGCCACCAGCCGCTCAGCCAACGGTTTTCCAATATTTAAACATCTCATTGTATTAATACCTCATAGAAGGTAACACGCTTAAAGTCTCTCTCTCTCTCTCTCTCTCTCTCTCTCTCTCTCTCTCTCTCTCTCTCTCTCTCTCTCTCTCTCTCTCTCTCTCTCTCTCTCTCTCTCTCTCTCCAAACACACAAATACAAACACAAATTGATTGGCAAACAAAATCTCCATGAAAATAAAGCTTCCTATGGTCTACCCTACCTACTCTTCTCTCTCTCTCTCTCTCTCTCTCTCTCTCTCTCTCTCTCTCTCTCTCTCTCTCTCTCTCTCTCTCTCTCTCTCTCTCTCTCTCAAACACCAAATAAAAACAAATTGATTGGCACACAAAATCTCCATGAAAATATAGCTTCCTCTGGTGTTCCCTACCTACTCTCTCTCTCTCTCTCTCTCTCTCTCTCTCTCTCTCTCTCTCTCTCTCTCTCTCTCTCTCTCTCTCTCTCTCTCTCTCTCTCTCTCTCTCTCTCTCTCTCTCTCTCTCTCTGTGGTCATTAACCCTAAGCTTAAATTCCTAAAGGTATTCCCCTTACTTTTACTCCTCCTCCTCCTCCTCCTCGTCAACCTCCTCCTCCTCCTCCTCCTCCTCCTCGTCAACCTCCTCTTCCTCCTTATCCTCATCCTCTTCCTCCTCCTTCTACATAAACAAACAGTGGCAAGTTTAAGGTTTGCTCTTAAAAATCTTTGCCAGGGTGGTCTCTCTCTCTCTCTCTCTCTCTCTCTCTCTCTCTCTCTCTCTCTCTCTCTCTCTCTCTCTCTCTCTCTCTCTCTCTCTCTCTCTCTCTCTCTCTCTGTCGACTTTCTCTCCCATTAATTCTTCTCTGTCTCTCTCTTTTCCTTCCTCCTCCTCTAAACATGACACCCACACACGTTTCTCTCTCTCTCTCTCTCTCTCTCTCTCTCTCTCTCTCTCTCTCTCTCTCTCTCTCTCTCTCTC
>NC_066561.1:10338215-10345715 GCF_024679095.1 Eriocheir sinensis | reverse complement strand
ATTCATTCGCTCATTTTCGTCATTTTCTATATCATGGAATTTGTCTCCCGATCAGTACTTTCACTCAACTACTCCTTTCTTTCTTTCTTTCTTTCTTTCTTTCTTTCTTTCATTCATTCTTGACACTTTCACAATTTGTCATTTATTTTCTCTTTTAAATTTCCTCGATATTCTTTTTTGTTTTGTTTTCTTGAGGCGTTAAAAATAGTCTTATGCCTTACTATAATTTTCCTCTATTTATTTTTATATCGTTTCTTTCTTTACCTTTTTGCTTTTTTTCCTCTTTTCTAATTTATTTACACTTTTTCTGGTCTCGTTTTTTTTATTTAGTCTACCAGTATATACTTTCTCCTCCTCCTCCTCCTTCCCCTCCTCTACTTCTTCTTGCACAGCCTCCTCCTCCTCCTCCTCCTCCTCCTCCTCCTGTCCAAGCTATAACCACAAACATTAATCATCCAAATATTTACAAAACTTTCCTTACAGAGAAAACGAACGTGTGGTTTGGGGCGAGGCAGCCATCTCTCTCTCTCTCTCTCTCTCTCTCTCTCTCTCTCTCTCTCTCTCTCTCTCTCTCTCTCTCTCTCTCTCTCTCTCTCTCTCTCTCTCTCTCTCTCTCTCTCTCGTCTTAAAATTCAAAGGCTTTCTTTCTCTTTGTTTCAAGTTTCTTCTTTCTTTCTTGTGATATGTTTAGTTTGGCCATTTTCTTTCTTTTTCTTTCTTTCTTTTCTTTCTTTCTTTCTTTCTTTCTTTGATCTATCTATCTATTTCTTTCTTTCCTTATTTCTTTTTTATTTATTTCTCCTATCTTTTTGTCTTCCCTTTTCCTTCTTTCTTTTTTTCTTTCTTTCCTTTTACCTTTTTGTCTTTTTCCCTTCTCTTTCTTTCTTTCTTTCTTTCTATCTATCTTTTTCTTTCTTTTTCTTTCCTTCTATCTTTTTGTGTTTCTTCCCTTCTCTTTTTCTCTTTTTTCTTTCTTTCCTTCTATCTTTTAGTCTTTCTTCCCTTCTCTTTCTTTCTCTATTTCTTTTTTATTTCTTTTTTTTTCTTCATTTTTTATTTATTGTGTTTTTTGTCTTTATTGCATTCTTTCTTTATCTATCTATTACTTTCTTTTTTCTTTATTATTTGTTTTTTCGTGTTTGTTTACTTCTATTGTATTCTCGTTCGTGTATTTCGTTGTCTGCCTCCTTTGTTTGTCCGGCTGATATTTTTTGTTTACCTTCGTTTCCCCTTTTTTTTTCTTTTTTTTGGTTCATGTTTACAATTTATTTCCGTTTCCTCGAGGTAAGTTTTTTTTTATCTCTCTTTTCTCTTTTATTTCTCTCTCTTTGTGTCCTTTTTTATTCGCCTCTGTGTCCTGTGCCGTTTATTTTTTTGTGTGTGTTTGTTTCGTCTCTCTCTCTCTCTCTCTCTCTCTCTCTCTCTCTCTCTCTCTCTCTCTCTCTCTCTCTCTCTCTCTCTCTCTCTCTCTCTCTCTCTCTCTCTCTCTCCTTCTTTCATTCTTTCTTTCCTTCTTTCCTTCCTTCCTTCATTCATTCATTCTTTCTCTCTTCTTTCCTCTCTTTCCTTCCATTTATCGAGGTTACAGTGGTAGAGAGAGAGAGAGAAAATATAATCCGTTCCCTCATTAATTAGCTCTCAGGTGATAAGGTCTCTCAGGTGTTGTGAATCGAAGCTGAGATAGATAGACAGATAGATAGATAGATAGATAGACAGATAGATAGATGGCTGAAATACAGGAGACAGCAAAAGGACATATTATAGCAAGTTAGATAGATTGATAGATTTACTGATACTTACAAAAGGGTAGATAGATAGATAGATAGATATAGATAGATAGTATGATAGACAGATAGATTGATGAATAGGAAGATAGATAGAGACACAGGTAGGTCGATAGATAGAAATATAGATAGACTGGCAAAGAAAAAGACGTTGTAAGATAGATAAATTGCAAAATAAGGATAGAAAAATAAAATAAAATAATGGAGATAGACAAACAGATGGAACAGACTAATATATAAATAGATAGACAGATAGACAGACAGATAAATAGATAGATGGGTCGATAGATAGATAAGTAGACACAGGTAGAGATCCATACATACATACATACATACATACATACATTAATTTCCTTACATAATCTCTCTCTCACACACACACACACACACACACACACACACACACACACACACACACACACACACACACACACACAGCCATTCAGTCATATATGCAAATACAAAATGAATTATTGAAGCTTCTGGTTATACATTCTTATCGCTGTGTATGTGTTTAACCCTCCTACACACACACACACACACACACACACACACACACACACGCACACGCACAAACAAACACACAGTACGTTGATTAGACCTTTATTTTACGTTTTTCTTCTATTTTCTTCCTTCCTTCCTTCCTTCCTTCTTTCCTTCTTTCTCATTTATTCATTTCATATATCCACTACTTCCCTTCTCTCTTCCTTCACTTCTTTCTCTTACTTCCTTCCCTCCTTCCTTCATTGTTATTCCCCATTCTTCCTTTCTTCCTTCTTTCCTTCCTTCTTTCCTTCTTTTCCTCAATTTTTCATTTCATGTATCCACAACTTTCCCTTCCCTCTTCCTTCACTTCTCCTTTCTCTTCCTTCCTTCCCTCCTTCCTTCATTGTTATTCCCCATTCTTCCTTCCTTCCTTCCTTCCTTCCTTCCGTCGCTTACTCTCGGGGCACAACTCATTAATGACCCAATAAACAACCCACTAAACTATTCATTAATAAGCTAATTACAGGTGAATACAAATACCTGTGCATTAGCAAGCAGGGAGATTATGCAAATGTGTTTATGCCTCCGAGGTTGCTTTGCATGACCGAGGAGGAGGAGGAAGAGGGGCAGAATGAAGAAGAGGGGAAAGAAGGAGGAGGAAGAGGGGACAGGAGGAGGATGAAGGGGAGGAGGAGGAGTGATAAGGGAGGAAATAAGGAACCAATGGAAAAGAATTAGGTACGTTTTCAAACATTTCGGGGGGCACACACACACACACACACACACACACACACACACACACACACATATTCGGTTATTCTTTCGTAGAGGTTGTGTCAGTATTTCCATGTGTAGTTTTATGAGCATAAGGATAGTTTGACAAGGCTTCTTTTCTTCTTTTTTTTACAGTAAAGGAAAGGAAAGAGAAAAAAATAAGTAATAAAGAGAAAAATAAGCCCTCTCAACACTGCCCCTACAAAAAAGTTTAGAAGAGTAAGGCTTTCGTAGAGGTTGTGTAGGTATTTCCATGGGTAGTTTTATGAGCATAAGGATAATTTACCAAGACTTTTTTTTTACAGTAAAGGAAGCAGCTCAAGGGCAAAAATAACTAATAAAGAGAAAAATAAGCCCTCTCAACACTGCCCCAACAAAAAAGTTTAGAAAGTAAAGGAAGCAGCTCAAGGGCAAAAATAACTAATAAAGAGAAAAATAAGCCCCCTAAACACGGCCCCAACAAATACTCGTAAGTTTACAAGAGTCTTCACCGTGAACGTCAAAAGCACTCATGACATCCCGACTAAGCTCTCTTGTGGCCTTTTTAAATAGTTGCTGTGAGTTGTGAGAGCCGAAAGCGTCTGATATTACGGAGTTAACTAAAGCATTGGCCAGATCTACCCCAGGAAACGTTGATTCGGCTCACTCCTGTCACTATATCGGTGAAAACGTTTCTATTCAAAGCACTGATCAGCTTCACATTAACTACCGCAGTAAGGTTAAGGTTCAAGAGAAAAGAATCTCCTCTCGATCCCATTACTGCATCGCCTTATTGGAACCACTTGACAAATGTATTAAGTCTCCGGGATAGGAAAAACGGAATGGAAGGAGAAAAAAATAATAGAAAAAGACGAAAAGAAGGAAATAAAATGATGAAAGTTGTTAGTGATGAAAAGACGTGAGAAAGTATGAAAAAAAGGGAATAACGAGAGAGAGAGAGAGAGAGAGTGTTTGTGTATGAGACTGGAAGCTTAGGTTAATTGCTTTTGGATTCTGTGCACCCAATGTTTATGTGTGTGTGTGTGTGTGTGTGTGTGTGTGTGTGTGTGTGTGTGTGTGTGTGTGTGTGTGTGTGTGTGTGTGTTTTACTACGACTTCTACAATTACTATTTTCATTACTATTCTTCTACTCCTCTTGTTTCTACTCCTAAGTCGTCTACTACTACTACTACTACTACTACTACTACTACTACAACAACTAGTTTTACTACTACTACTACTACTACTACTACTACTACTACTTCTACTTTGCCTAATAACCACCATTGCTCTTCCGTAACATCCAAAACTCCGTCCATCCATCACACTTTATCTACTCAGTGTCCTTTTGTGAGTAAACCAAGCGACTAATGGAAAGAGAAAGAGAAAAGTGTGTTTGGTGTGTGTGTGGGGGTGAGGGAAGGAAGGGGGAGGGATTTCTGTGTATGTAGGGGAGGGTTGTATAGTGTCTGTGTGTGCGGGGGGGGGGAAGGGAAAGGGGAAAGATGTGTGTGTGGGGGGGGGAGGAAGGGGAGGGATGTCTGTGTGTGTGGGGGGTATAGTGTCTTAAGTGTGCGTGTGGGGGGAGAGGAAGGGGGAGAGAGATGTGTGTGTGTGGGGGGTATAGTGTCTGTGTGTGTGGATGGGGGGGGAAGGGAGTAAGGGGAGAGATGTCTGTGTGTGTGTGTGGGGGGGGGGAGAAAGGAAGGAGGAGAGAGATGTGTGTGTGTGGGGGAGTGGGGGAAGGAAGGGGAGGGATGTCTATGTATGTGTGTGTGTGTGTGTGTGTGTGTGTGTGTGTGTGTGTGTGTGTGTGTGTGTGTCTATTCCTGTCTTTTCATGTCGGGTTCACAAAATACACAATCTATATACAGATACCACAACATTACCGACGCTATTTCCTCCTCCTTCTCCTCTCCCTTTTTCCTCCTCTCCTCCTGCTCCTCTTTTTCTCTCTCTCTTTTTACTCTTTTTCTTCCTCCTCTTCTTCCTCCTCACATTTCCTTCTCTCCATCTTTCATTTATTCCTTCTCCTCTCTACCTCCTCTTCTTCCTCCCATTCTCTTCTTCCTTTCTTTCTTCCTTCCCTCCTTCCTTCTCCTCATGTCTTCCTTCTCCTCCATTTCTTCCTCCTGCTCATTTCCCTCGGCCTTTCTCTCTCCTTCCTTCCTGCCTTTCTTCTTTCCTTCCTTTCTTCCTTCCTTTCTTTCTCTCTCCTCTCCTTCCTTCCTTCCTCTCCTTCCTTCCCTCCTTCCTTCCCTCCCTCCTTCCTTCCTTCCTTCCTTCCTTCCTTCCTTCCTTCCTCTGGTAAAGGCTTTGAATCCCTACAGAAAAAAAGTCTCGCATCGGGTACATTTTCATTTTTCTTTAGGAGACAGTGGAATCGAATCGCACAAAAGGGGATCCGATGCTATTTGGGAGACGCTGAAATCCAATCTGATCCTACAGCCGTAATGTTTTGAGTACAGAATGTTGCTGCTGGTTATGCTCTTTTGTCCACTTTATCCTTTGTACGTCTCTCTCTCTCTCTCTCTCTCTCTCTCTCTCTCTCTCTCTCTCTCTCTCTCTCTCTCTCTCTCTCTCTCTCTCTCTCTCTCTCTCTCTCTGTGTGTGTGTGTGTGTGTGTGTGTGTGTGTGTGTGTGTGTGTGTGTGTGTGTGTGTGTGTGTGTGTGCCCTCCTCTTCTCCTCCCCCCCTTCTCTCTCCCCCTCTTGTCTCCTCCTTTCTTCCCCCTCCTCTTCCCCCCTCCTCACCCCCTACTCTCCTCCCCCCTCTAATCCCCCTCCTCAACCCCTTCTCTCCTCCTTTCTTCCCCCGCCGCCTCGTCCTCGTCTTCCAGTCTCCTCCCCCCTTCTCCTCCCCTCTCCCCCTCCCCCCTTCCCCCCCACACCTGCAGTTTCTCTACTAATTGCCGTCCGAGGAAAGGTAAGACGCAGCTGTCAGGTATTTACGGGCTTAATTAAGGGGACCTACCTGAACTACCTCCTCCTCCTCCTCCTCCTCCTCCTCCTTGGGGACTAACGAGGAAGAGGAGAGTAACGCCGCGATTGTCTCTGATTCACTACTAAGGAGGAGGAGGAGGAGGAGGAGGAGGAGTAGGAAAGAAGGAGAATGGGGAAAGGAGAGGAGAGACGAAAATAACAACAACAAAAAATATAAAGTACAAGAAGAGATGGCAAGAGAAGAGGGAAATAGGGAAGAGAAGAGAAGAGAGGCGAAGGGAAGAGAGGAGAGGAGAGGAGGAGAAGGAAAATTTTAAAATAACAAAGGAAAAATCGTAGTTATGTAAAATAAGGAATAGCTTAAGAAAGAGGAGGAGGAGAAAGGGGAAGAGGAGAAGAGGGAAGAGAGGAAGGAGGAAAAGGCAAGGAAGAGGAAGAATCAGAGGAGGAGGAAAGGCAAACGTAGTGGAAGGAAGGAAAGGAGAATAGGAGGAAAAAAAAAAAAAGGAAGAGGAGGGAGGGAAATGATGGAGAGGAACAAGTAAAAAAAAAAAAAGAATTGTATGAAAGCAAAACAGGAAGAGGCAAATGGAAACACACACACACACACACACACACACACACACACACACACACACACACACACACACACACACACACACACACACACACACACACATTATTTCACACTCCCTTCCACAGACTTTCAAAACCAACTCCATCTTCCAAACTTCGCCTCTTGGTAATGCGGAGGAGGAAGAGGAGGAGGAGGAGGAGGAGGAGGTTTAAGATGCATATTGTTTGAAAAAAATAGTCTTATGCATACAGTTCGAGAGAGAGAGAGAGAGAGAGAGAGAATTGTTTTCCACCTCTGCTTCTCTGTTTGTTTATACTTTTTTTCATGTTCTCTCTCTCTCTCTCTCTCTCTCTCTCTCTCTCTCTCTCTCTCTCTCTCTCTCTCTCTCTCTCTCTCTCTCTCTCTCTATTTCCTCTTACATTCTCTCCTCCTAGTCTCTCTTTTCTTCCTCTTTTATTCTCTTCCTCTTCGTCTTCCTCCTCTCCTTTCTCTCACTTATTTACTTTTGTCCATCTCTCTCCTCCTCCTCTTCCTCTTCCTCTTCCTCTTCCTCTTCCTCCTCAATTTGGCCACATAACCTTCCCTTGGATATTGCATTCTTCACCTGACTGATTTAGTTACGTGCGTGCGTGCGTGTGTGTGTGTGTGTGTGTGTGTGTGTGTGTGTGTGTGTGTGTGTGTGTGTCGTTGGGTAAAGATAAGAAACGACCACGGATCAGCGCTTTCTCCTCCTCCTCCTCCTCCTCCTCCTCCTCCTCCTCCTCCTCCTCTTCTTCTTTTGTCCGACACCGTTTATCTCATTCCCAGATCCACCATTTTTCATTCCTTCTCTTCTTCCTTTTAGCGACGATATTCTCTCTCTCTCTCTCTCTCTCTCTCTCTCTCTCTCTCTCTCTCTCTCTCTCTCTCTCTCTCTCTCTCTCTCTCTCTCTCTCTCTCTCTCTCTCTCTCCATTGTTT
>NC_066561.1:10330715-10335715 GCF_024679095.1 Eriocheir sinensis | reverse complement strand
AAGGAGGGAGGGAGGGAGAGGGGGACGGAGGGGAGGGGGAGGTGGAGGGAGGGAAGGAGGGAGGGAGGGAGAGGGGGACGAAGGGGAGGAGGGAGGGAAGGAGAGGGGGACGGAGGGGAGGGAGTGGTGGAGGGAGGGAAGGATGAAAGGGAATATAGATGGAGAGGGTACGGAAGGGAAAACGATGAGAGAGAGAGAGAGAGAGAGAGAGAGAGAGAGAGAGAGAGAGAGAGTTCAAAACAACACAAGATTACAAACGTGTCACTCAAAACAAAAGGAAACAAAACAAAAATGAAAAGAAAAAAAATCCCGAAGCTTTCCTCTCAAATCAAACTCCACTTCCCACTTTTTTTTCATCAAGGAGAGAAAGAAAACGGAGGAAGGTTCTTGCATTCCCCTCCTCCAATCACAACAAAGGAATGTTAACAAGATGGCGGCGGCGTCCTTTTGTGGCTATTCTTTGCGGAGGAGGAGGAGGAGGAGGAGGAGGAAGAGGAAGAGGAAGAGGAATAGAGGAGGAGTGTTAATGGCTTTCTTAATTTTTGTCTTCCTTTCATGCCAAACGACTAAGTTGCTGCCAAAATCGCTTCCTCCTCCTCCTCCTCCTCCTCCTCCTCCTCCTCCTCCTCCTTTCCGTATGGTCTTCATCTCCTCTTTCCTCAAATATTTTATCAGTGGATTTCTTTCTCTCCCATATTCCTCTTCCTCCTCTTCTTCTTCCTCCTCTTCCTCTTCTTCCTCCATCTCCTGCTCTTCTTCCTCCTTTTCCTCTTCCTCCTCTCTCTTATCTTCCTCTTCTTCTATCCCATCCATCTTATCGTCCTCCTCCTCCTCCTCCTCCTCTCTTCCTCATCTCTTATCTTCCTCCTCTTCTCTCTCATCCATCTTATCGTTCTCCTCCTCCTCCTCCTCCTCCTCCTCCTCCTCCTCCTCCTCCTCCTCCTCCTCCACTAATGATTAATGGTTTTTATTCCTCCGTCGAGTCTCCTCCTTTTATCTCATTTACCTGCTACTCCACTTTCTCTCTCTCTCTCTCTCTCTCTCTCTCTCTCTCTCTCTCTCTCTCTCTCTCTCTCTCTCTCTCTCTCTCTCTCTCTCTCTCTCTCTCTCTCTCTCTCTCTCTCTCTCTCTCTCTCTTCCTTTTATCTTTGTCAATTTCCTTTCCCCTCCATTGCTCATATCTCCACTCATTTCCTCCTCCTTCCCCTCTTCCTCCTCCTCTTCCTCCTCCTCTTCCTCCTCTATTGTTTTCTACTTTTCACTATTTGTCTTCGTTTATTCTCGCTCTTTCATCATAATTGTTCTCTCTCTCTCTCTCTCTCTCTCTCTCTCTCTCTCTCTCTCTCTCTCTCTCTCTCTCTCTCTCTCTCTCTCTCTCTCTCTCTCTCTCTCTCTTATCTTCTTATCTGTTTCGTCCCTTCCCTTCCTCATTTCTTATCTTCAAGGCCTTTAACCTTCTCCTCCTCCTCCTCCTCCTCCTCCTCTTCCTCTACCTTCCTTCCTCTTTCCATGGTTTTTCTCTTCCTTATTTTCTCTCTCACATTTCTCTTATCTCTTTCTTCCTTCCTCCCTTCTCCCTCTTCCTATGTTTTTCCTTCCTTTCTCCCTTCCTTATTCTCCCTCCCTCTTTCCTCCTTTCCCTTCATCCCTCCTCTCCATCTTTCTTCATTTCCTCCCTCTCTTTCTCACTACTCGCCCTACCTCCCTTATGCCTCCCTTCCCTTCTTCTCCCCCTCCTCTTCTCTCCCTCTCCCTCTCCCTTTCCCTCAATCAGCATTCAGCTCTGGTTCACACAACAAAGGTCCTGCTATAGTTACTACTACTACTACTACTACTACGACTACTACTACTACTACTACTACTACTACTACTACTGCTACTACTACTACTACTACTGTTTGGGATGTTGAGAGAGAGAGAGAGAGAGAGAGAGAGAGAGAGAGAGAGAGAGAGAGAGAATACTCGTCGGAGGTGGGTATTAATTTCCCTCCAGTGAAGTAATTAGTGTGAAGCAGCAATAAAAGCTAATTAATTACGGGTCATTGATATTCTGTTATTAATATTATAACTCTTGTTAGATTTTACACTGACTCTCTCTCTCTCTCTCTCTCTCTCTCTCTCTCTCTCTCTCTCTCTCTCTCTCTCTCTCTCTCTCTCTGACACACACACACACACACACACACACTACAAATGGCTTCATCAGAACACAATTGGATGCGATGATCGTTAACTAGAAGGAGGAGGAGGAGGAGGAGGAGGAGGAAGACGAGGAGGAGGAGGAGGAAGAGGAGGAGGAAGGGAAAAAAGAGGCTGATGTGATTGTAGTAGCTGTGATGGCGGTGGTAGTAGTAGTAGTAGTAGTAGTAGTAGTAGTAGTAAAAGAGAAATAAAAAAATAGAAGAAATAATGTGCCGGAAAAGAAAGAAAAGCAAAATAGAAGGAAGAGGAGGAGGAGGAGAAGGAGGAGAAAGAAGAGGAGGAAGAGGAGGAGAAGGAGGTTACAAGGCTTAGGCCAGATTAGTTCAGATTAGGTGAGGAACGAGTTGGATTGAGAGAGAGAGAGAGAGTGTGTGTGTGTTAATGACCAATAACTTTGATGGGATTTTCTAAGCGTGGATTAAACTGACACACACACACACACACACACACACACACACACACACACACACACACACACACGTAATAGTAGTAGTAGTAGTAGTAGTAGTAGTAGTAGTAGTAGTAGTAGTAGTAGTAGTAGTAGTAGCAATAGTAGTAGTAGTAGTAGTAGTACCTGTGAACTGATATCTTAATTATCTTCATTATTTCCTGACCCAAGATTAGTTTTCTCCTCCCTCTCTCTCCCTCCCTTCCTCTCGCTTTCTCTTTCCTTCCTTTTTCCTTCTCGTTTTCTCCTTTCAGTAATTATCCTCCCCCCTCTTTTTCTTTCCTCGTCCTCCATTTCTTCCTTTAAAAACTTCTGCTCCTTCCTTCCTCGCCATTTACTCCCTCCCTCTCTTTTTTCCTTCTTTCTTTCTTTCCCTCTTTTACGTAGATCCATAATGATGATCCTCTAAGTCCCTCCCTTCCCCTCCAGTCCTCTCTCCCTTTTCTACCTTCTCTTTTCTCCTCCCTCCAAACCTCTCTCCCTGTCTCCCTTCTCCTCTTTTCCACCCTTCCTTTCGCTTCTCTTATATTCTTTTCTCCTTCTCTCTATTCCCCTTCCCCAGTTTACCTCCCTTCAATTCCCTTCCCTTCCCTACCCTTCCCATCTCTTATCTTCCCTTCCTTTCCCTTCCCTTCCCTTCCCTTCCTTCCTTCCTTCCCTCCTTCCTTCCACCTTCCTTCCTTCCTTCCACCCCTTCCTTCCTCCTTCCCGACCCTTCCCTCCCTTCCCTTCCCTGCCCTCCCCTCCCTTCCCTTCCCTTCCCTTCCTTCCCGACCCTTCCCTCCCCAACCCGCCCCTTCCCTTTCCTTCCCACCCCATCCCTTCCCTCCCTATCCCCTCTCTTCCCTTCCCTGCCCTCCCCTTCCTTGACTTTCCATCCCTTCCTTTCCCTTCCCTCCCCTTCAGTTCCTTTCATTTTCCTTATTTTCTTTTTCTTTCCTTTCCTTTCCTGTCTGTCTGTCTGTCTGTCTGTCTTTATTCTAATTCGAAGTTTTAATGAATTTTGAAAGTTCTCCCGGATGACGAAAGTAATTAGAGATAGATAGATAGATAGACAGAGAGAGAGAGAGAGAGAAATTAAAAGGAATAAGGAGAAGAATGATAAGGGAAGGCAGAGTAAAGCAAGGAAATAATAAAGGAAAGAAAAATGAAGAATGAAGAAAGAAAGAGAGAGGGAGAGAGAAAAGGGAGATTAGGAGGTAACCAGGAGGAAAAAGGTCAAACAAAGATCAGAAAAAAAAGAATGAAAGGAGGATTTAAGGAGATGAAGCATGAGAAGGAAAGAGAAAGGGAGGAAAGGAAGGGAGAAAAGGGAGGGAGAGAAAGGAAAGGACAGAAGGAGGTAAGGAGGAGGAAAATTGTCAGACTCAAACTAAGATAAAAAAAAATGATGAGACAAGGAGCTGCGGAGAGAGGGAGGAAAGGGAGAAAGGAGAGAGGAAGGGAGGGAGAGAAAGAGAGGGAGAGGAGAAGGTAAGGAGGAGGGAAAGGATCATAGAGAAAGATAAGAAGAAAAAAAAGAATGAAAGGAGATAAAGAGATGAAATACAAGAGGGAGAAAAGGATTAGAGAGAGAGAGAGAGAGAGAGAGAGAGAGCATCAAACAAAGGTAAGAAAAATGGAAAAGATAAAACAGGAAAAGGAGAAAGGGAGGAAGAGAGGGATGAAAGGGAGGGAAGGGAAGGAGGAATGAGGGAGGGAGGGAGGAAGAAAGGAAGGAAATGGAGAAAGAGAGAAAGGAAGAGGGAGAGATAAGAATGGAGAGAAAGGAAAAGAGGGAAAGAAGTAAAGAGGAGGAATTGGGTTAAACAGTTAGACAGAAATATAAAGAGATAAAACAAAGAGCTAGGGAGTTTAATCGCAATAAGAGGGAGAAAGAGAGGGAGAGAGAGAGATTGAGGGAGAAAGGGAGGGATAAATAGAGAGAGAGATTGAGGGCGACACCGAGGGATAAATAGAGGAGGAGAGAGATTGAGGAAAGGAGGGGGATAAATAGAGGAGAGAGAGATTGAGGGAAAGGGAGGGATAAATAGGGGAGAGAGAGATTCGGGGAGAAAGGGATGGATAAATAGAGGGAGAGAGAGAGAGATTGAGGGAGAAAGGGAGGGATAAATAGAGGGAGAGAGAGAGAGATTGAGGGAGAAAGGGAGGGATAAATAGAGGGAGGGAGAGAGAGATTGAGGGAGAAAGGGAGGGATAAATAGAGGGAGAGAGAGAGAGAGAGATTGAGGGAGAAAGGGAGGGATAAATATAGGGAGAGAGAGAGAGATTGAGGGAGAAAGGGAGGGATAAATAGAGTGAGAGAGAGATTGAGGGAGAAAGGGAGGGATAAATAGAGGGAGTGAGAGAGAGA
>NC_066561.1:10300715-10323215 GCF_024679095.1 Eriocheir sinensis | reverse complement strand
GAAGGTGATGATGGAGGTGAGAGAAAAACGAAGAAAGGAGGAAAATATCTCGATGGAAAGATGGAACTGGAGGAGGAGGAGGAGGAGGAGGAGGAGGAGGAGGAGGAGGAGGAAGAGAGTAGGAAGAGAGAAGGAAAATTATATGAGAGTAATGGAAAGTACAAAGTGGGTTACCTGGAGAGAGAGAGAGAGAGGATGATTTATATGGACAGGCCATTTGGATTGTGAGTGAGAATTCTCTTCTGATCTCAACAAAAGGTTTCGGGTACTCTAAGCTACTCTCTCTCTCTCTCTCTCTCTCTCTCTCTCTCTCTCTCTCTCTCTCTCTCTCTCTCTCTCTCTCTCTCTCTCTCTCTCTCTCTCTCTCTCTCTCTCTCTCTCTCTCTCTCTCTCTCTCTCTCTCTCTCTCTTTTAGTCCCTCTACTTCCCGTCCTAAACATATAGATAGAGAGGTAGCTAGGGAGAGAGAGAGAGAGAGAGAAAACAGTTGGACAGAGTTTATGATAGATAGCAGGAAGGAAACTGAAAGAGGTGGGGGAGGGAAGGAGGGAGGGAGGGAAGGAGGAAGGGGAGAGGAAAGAAAGGAAGGAAAGGCTGGAGAAGAAAAGAGAAGAGAGATGGAGGAGGGAGAGAAAGAGTGGAGGAGGAACATCATTACGGGAGAGAAAAGTGTGTTAATGGACGTATGGTCAGAGGAAGAGGAGGAGGAGGAGGAGTTGGAGGAGGAGGAGGAGGAGGAGGAGGCAAACATATATGGGAAGACGGAGGTGTGGATGAAGTGTACTAAGTGGTCGAAAGAGGAGGAGGAGGAGGAGGAGGAGGAGGAGGAGGAGGAGGAGGAAAAATTGGGTTTAATAATGGAGTAGATGAAAAGTAGAGAGGACAAGAGAGAGAGAGAGAGAGAGAGAGAGAGATATGAGAATAAAGTAAAGGAATGAAAAGAAAGAAAAAAAAAAAGAGAAAGAAAAACCATAGCGTAAAATTCATCATCTATATCTGTCTGTGTATCTTTTGTCTGTCTGTGTCTGTCTATTAGTCTCTCTTTGTGTGTCTGTGTACTTCATTTTCTCTATTAATCTTTGTCTGTTCTTTCTATGCAAATGTATAAGGTCGTAAAATATATCGATTGCGAATATCCGTGTTAATTTATCTATTTTTATTTTATATATTTATTTATTTTTACTTCTATCTATTTTATGTCTGTATCTGTCTATCTCTATATTTATCTGTCTATTTATCTATCTATCTATCTATGTCTTACCTTTACGAACATATTTTATTAGTTTTTTTTATAAGGTACATTCTTTTAATATCATATGTGTGTGTCTGTTTGAATTTGTGTGATTTTTTATTTATTTCTGTTTGTAATAAGACTTGTTTTATATAATTTGTTTTACCATATTTTGTTGTTCTTGTACACGATGCATTTTTTTTTCTGCTTGTCTCTCAATGCTTGTTCTTTCTTACTGTCCTTTTATACTTGCAAATATATTATGACGTCTAGTCCTTCCGTCTATGTCTATATATCTCTTCTTCTCTCTTATGGTTTATACTTTCAGATGGAGTGATGAACGATTCTTTACTTTCCCCTCAATGCTTGTTTTTATATACTTTCCTTTTTACTTGCAAATATATATACGTCTTTTTCTTCCTTCTATGCCTTTTCGTTTTTTCTCTCTTTTTCATTATTCTTGCAGATGGAGTGGTGAACGATTCCTTACTCTTTCCTCAATTGTTGTTATTTTTATGTATACTTTCCTTTACTTGCAAATATATATACGTCTTGTTCTTCCTTCTGTGCCTCTTCTCTTCTTCTCTGTTAGTCTTTATTCTTGCAGATGGAGTGGTGAACAGTTATTTACTTTTCCCTCAATGGCTGTTCATTTATATATACATTTATTTTAGTTGCAAATATATGACGTCTTGTTCTTCCATCAATTCCCCTTCTTTATTCTCTCTCTTACTCTCTATTCTTGCCGATGGAGTAGTAAACAATTCCTTACTCCTTCCTCATTTTAAATATACTTTCTTTACTTGCAAATATATGACGTCTTGTTCTTCCACATTTAGCAATTTCTTTCCTTCCATTTGTACTTCTTTTCTCTTCTGTAATTCCTTATTCCTGCAGATGGAGTCGGGCAATCTTTTTTCTCACCTGCATCTAAAAATAAATCTCGTCTTTTTCCACATCCTTATGAAGTAGGATAATTTTTCTTCCTCTTTCTCTGCCTCTCTTTATTTGCCTTCATTTTTCTTGCGCACAATTGCATAAGTCCAGTAATTCTTCTCCGTCTCCCTCAATGCTCTCTTTTATATATTATTTTCGTGTTAGATGAAGAAGTGAGGCAAAGTTTTCTGCAGTTCTGTTTCTCCAGTTGTTTTCTCATTTCTTTTATATAGCTTGGCGGCGGTTATGAGAAAATTGGTGAAAAATACAGCGAATTTATAGAAGAGGTAAAAATAACACTTCTTTCATCTAGAGATCCATTACACACCGGGTTGTTTTGATTTAAATAAAAATTATTTAAATCAAGTGATTTAAATCGATTTAAATCTGAGTTAAAAAAAATTATGATTTGAATCAAAATTAAATAAACTATTTAAAATGATTTAAGTCTTATATCAAGAGTAAAATAGCTAAATATTTAAATTAAGTGTATATATATATATATATATATATATATATATATATATATATATATATATATATATATATATATATATATATATATATATATATATATAAAACACTTAAATCATTTTAAATACAGTTTATTTAATTTTGATTTAAATCTTGATTTTTTTTCCTCTGATTTAAATCGATTTAAATCACTTGATTTAAATAATTTTTATTTGAATCAAAGCAACCCTGTGTTTAATGGATTTCTAGACGGGAGTATTGCTATTTTTACCTCTTCTATATAAATTGGATGTATTTTTCACCACTCTTCTCATAACTTCTCTGCTATATCTGTTTAATGGATTTCTAGTTGGAGTAAGGCCATTCCTTTTCCCTCTTCTATATATAAATCCAGTATATTTCTCTTACAATTATTTCCATGGTTTCCAATTGGCGTGGGAGCAATTTCTCACCACTCTCCGCTGTCCCCGCCCCGCCACCTGCGCCGCCACCTGGCCGATGATAAACAGCGGGCCTAATTAACCTGCCCAGACCCTGATTAGAGCCCGGCCCCGCCACTGGGCCACGAGGAGGAGGAGGAGCAGGGAGAGAAGAAGGAAGGAAAATTAAAGGAAGGAATAAGGTATGTGAGATTCGTGTTTCGTGAAGATGGATTAGAATAAAGGAAGAAGTGAGGAAAGAGGGAAAGAATAGGATAAGAAGAAAGGAAAAGGAAAAGGATAATGTAAAGTAAGATTTGTTTTGTATAGGAAGAATGAGGTGGAGAGAAGAAGATATAAGGAACATAAGGAGTCTGCAAGAGGCCGGTTAGTCTATACAAAGCATCTCCCATGAATCTAACCCCACGTAACATCACTATCCATGAATTTATCTAATCTTTTTTTTAATGTGACTATCGTATTGGCACTCACCACGTGACTGCTAAGCCGCCAATTAAAAGGAACTGAATGGTAATGCAAAATAACACGAACGAAGAAAATATATGAAAAGATACCGCAAAAAAATTGTTAGAAATTATAGAAAGAGTAAAGGAAGCATTAGAAAAAAGAGAAAAATAGTGAAAAATAACCAGCCCAAGAAAATTATAAGAAAAATGCCGCAAAAAATGTTCGAAATTTTAGAAATCAAGGAAATATTAAAAAAAAACGAATAAATAATGAAAAATAACCAGACCAAGAAAATTATAAGAACAATTATCGCAAAAATTGTTAGAAATAAGAGATAATTAAGGAAATATATATAAAAAAACGAATAAATAATGAAAAATATCTAGACCAAGAATAATATAAGGAAAAAGAAAACGCCCAAGATACGGCGAAAAATTGTTAGAAATTATAAATATTATGGGGCCGGCGTCCCCCAAGGCGCGGCTCCCAATCTGTTCTGCCTTGGCGAAAAATTTATGATTAAAATTAGGCGTCTTGATTACAGGCTCGGGGCAAAGGTGGGCGAATCTCCCTCCTTGCTGAGCCCCCTTCTCTTTCTCTCCTTCCCCCTTCTTCTTCCCCTCACATCCCCCCTATCCCCTCCCTTCCTCCCTCCATCTTCTCCCCTTCAACCTCTTCCTTCTTCCCTCTTCTTCTCGTCTCCCCTCTCTTCTTCCCTCCATTTCCTCTCCCCTCTCCTCATTTCCCCTCCCATCTTTCCTCCATTTCCTCCTCCTCCTCTCTTCCTTCTACCCTCTTCTCCTTTCCCCTCCCTTCTTCCCTCCATCTCCTCTCCCCTCTCCCTCTCCCTTCTCCCATATCCTCCCCTCCCCTCCGTTCTTCCCTCTGTCTCCTCTTTCCCTCTCCCCTTTCCTTCTCCCCTCTTCCTTCTTCCCTCCCTTCCAAATGGTTCTCCTCTTCCTTCCCTTGCATCTTCCTTCTTTCTTTCCCCCTTTATCCTCTCCTTCTCTCCCTTTTTCCTTCTCTCCCTTTTCCAACCCTCTCCTTCTCTCTTCCTTCTCCCTCTATCACAGTTATTCTTTTCTTTATCCACTCCCTTCTCTCCTCCCTCCTTTGTCCCTCGTCTCATTCTCCTCCTTATCATCATCATCATCTTTATCATCATTATCTCTCCTATTTCCCTTCATTTCTTTTCTTCCTCCGTTTCCTTGTCAGCTCTCTCTCTCTCTCTCTCTCTCTCTCTCTCTCTCTCTCTCTCTCTCTCTCTCTCTCTCTCTCTCTCTCTCTCTCTCTCTCTCTCCAATAATTTGTTTGCTGATGTAAAGTTGGTCGTTTCTGGACGATTATGAGTAATTCCATAATATCTTCCTCCTCCCTTCCCTCCTCCTTCCTCTTCTCCCTTCCTCCATGTCTTCCTTCCTTCCTACTTTCCCTCTTTTTGTCTTGTCCTCTCCTTCTTCCATTCTCATATATATTCTTTATCTTTTTCATTTTTTACTTATTTTCATTGTTTATTTAGTTGTTTTCCCTTCTCTCTTTTCTTTCTTTTTTCTTTTCTTCCCTTTTTCCTTCCCGTGGTTGTTTTTTTCCTCTTTCTCCTTCTTTTCCTTCTAGATTTCTCCCCTTTCTTATTTTGATTTCTTTTCTTCTTTCTTGCTTCCATCTTTCCTTTCTTCTTTCTTTCTTTCTTCTCCTCCTCCTTATCTTACTTAACTTGATTTACTTTGATTCTTCGATAATTCCTTTTCTTACTCTTATTAAATCTTCCGTTTCTTCTTTCTTTCGTGGTAAACACATTTTTGAGCTGTTTCTACCACACATTCTTCCTCCTCCTCCTCCTCCTCCTCCTCCTCTTCCTCTTCCTTCTCCCCATCCTCTTCCTCTTCCTCTTCTTCCGCTTCCTCCTTCTCCAGTTTCCATGCCTGCTTCATCTTCCTCCAATTTCCTTTGCCTGTCTCCTCCTCCTCCTCCTCCTCCTCCTCCTCCTCGGTAATTTCATGTCTTTTGTTTATGTTCCAGACTATTGTTTCTTTTGCAAATTATTCGTATTGTTTCTGGCATTAAATAACGTTCTCTCTCTCTCTCTCTCTCTCTCTCTCTCTCTCTCTCTCTCTCTCTCTCTCTCTCTCTCTCTCTCTCTCTCTCTCTCTCTCTCTCTCTCTCTCTCTCTCTCTCTCTTGACCTGTGTATTGACCCTTGCCTGTTTTCACCTTCCCTTCAAAGTCATAAGCATCGGCCCTACAGGTGAAAGGGAAGAAGAAGGGAAGACGAAGGGAAAGAGGAGGAAGAGGAGGAAGAAGAGGAGAAAATGAGGAAGAATGCAATGATCAAAGGGAGGAAGGAGGGAAATGATGAGAAGCAGGAGAGGAAGAAGAGGACGTTGGAATAAGGAAGGAAAGAAAGAGAAGATTGTAGATAGGAGAGAGGAAAGGAAGAAGGAACAAATGGAGAAGGGGAAAGAAGAGGGAGAGATCGAAAGGCGGAGAGGAGGAAGAGGAAATGAGGAAGAATGAACGGGAAGATGGTTGACAGAGGAGAGGGAAGGAAGAAGGAAATTAAGGAGATAAGAACAAAAAGAAAATGAGGGAAGAAGAAAAGGAAGAGAAGGAAATGAGGAAGAAAAGAAAGGAAGATGATAAATAGTAAGAATAAGAGTGAATTAGAGGAAGAATAAGTGACGAATAAGAGAAAGAAAATAGAAAAAGAGAGAGAGAGAGAGAGAGAGAGAGAGAGAGAGAGAGAGATTGATTGACTGATAGGTAGATAGATAGGTAGATAGGTAAAGAGAGATAATGCTTATTCAAAATGTTAAAACCATCACCACCAACACCACCACCATCACCACCATCACCACCACCATCACCACCACCATCACCACCATCACCACCACCATCACCACCATCACCACCACCACCATCACCACCATCACCACCATCACCACCACCACCATCACCACCACCATCACCACCATCACCACCACCATCACCACCATCACCATAATAGTTTGAAATAATTGCCTCAAATAAAGAAAAATAGCGAAATTCACAATGCAAATGGTTCCAAACACACACACACACACACACACACACACATACACACACATACACACACACACACACACACACACACACACACACACACACACACACACACACACACACACACACACACACACTAGTTATTCAGTAAAATTGTGTGGGATTATGTTTTATGTTGAGGTATTAGTGTGTGTGTGTGTGTGTGTGTGTGTGTGTGTGTGTGTGTGTGTGTGTGTGTGTGGAGCCACTTGTAGAGATCATAACTAACATCTTCTCTCTCTCTCTCTCTCTCTCTCTCTCTCTCTCTCTCTCTCTCTCTCTCTCTCTCTCTCTCTCTCTCTCTCTCTCTCTCTCTCTCTCTCTCTCTCTCTCTCTCATATCCTAGTCCTATATTTCTCCCTCTTCCTCCCTCTTTTTCTCCCTCTTTCCTCCCTACCTCCTCCTCCTCCTCCTCCTCCTCCACCTCCTCCCTCAATTTCTTCTTTCCTCCAGGGCTTTCTCTCTCTTCCATCTCTCTCGTTATTATACTTTCCCTCCACTTTTGAATCCTCTTTCCTCCCCTCCTTAACTCTCTTACTCTTTCCTCCTCCTTTTTTCCTCCTTCTCCTTCCTTCCTTACTAATTATCTTCCTTTAAATCCTTCTAGAGTTTTTCTCTCTCTTATTCATCGTCCTCTTCCTTCTTTCATCTTTCCTCTCTCTTCCTCTTCCTTTTTTTATCTTTCCTCCCATTTTCCTTCCTTTTATCCATATTTACTTATTTTTTTCCTTCTTATCCATTCTCTTCTTTATTCTTCTCCTTCCTCCTTTGCTTTCTATTCCTCTTCTTACTTCATTTCCTTCTCTTTCTCATCTCTTTTTCATTCCCATCTACAATGTTCCTCTCTTTCTCCTTCTCTTTCTCCTTCCCTCTTTCCCTCCTCATTCTCTTCTTTTCTCCTATTCTTCCTCCCTCCCTCATTCCCTGTATCTCTCTCTCTCTTCCTTCCTTCTTCTTTCTCTCTCCTCTCCTTCATTCTTCCTCCCTCTCTCCCGCCATCATCCTTTCCTCTCTTCTCCCACCTTCCCATCCTCTCTCTTTACCTCCCTCCCACCCTTCTTTTTTCTCCCTCCTCTCTTTCATTCTTCCTCCCTCTCTCCCGCCATCTTCCTTTCCCCATGTTTCCCTTCTCCCACCTTCCCATCCTCTCCCTTTCCCATCCTCCCTCCGGCCCTTCTGCAATCTCCCTCCTTTCCTCCCCCCAGCCGCGTCAGATTAGCTTCACGCGCCGCCACTAACTGGAGGCTGCACGCGGCCTTCCTAATGCTCCCAGAATGCCCTTCAGAGGCTTACGGAAAATCAGGCCCCTCCCAGACCCCCTCCTGCGACCCAATCTCCCTGCGTCGTCTCTCTTTTGTTTTCTCTCCTATCTCTTCTTTCCTTCTCTTCTGTTCCCTTATTCTGAGTCCTCCTGTTTTCTCTTCTCTCTGTTCCTCTTTTTTGTTCCATCTCTCGCTCTCTGTCTCTCCTTTCCTTCCTGTTTCTTTTTGGTGACCTCCTTTTGGTTCTTCTCTCCTCTTCCTCTCTTCTGTTTTCTTCTCCTCTCTCCCTCCCTCCAGTTTTCTTACCTCCATCTGTATCCTCTCCTCCTGTTCCATCTCCTCTGTTCCTCTTCTCTCTCCTTCCCTCCTGCTCCCTAACCTCCACCTCCGATAACTTTTTCCCTACTTTCCCCTTTTCCTTATTTTCCTCGTTCTTATTTTCCTCTTCCTTATTTTACTCATTTTACTTATCCTCATATTCCTCATTTTCCTCACTTTCTCGACCCTTCAGACAGACAGACAAAGGGGCTGAAAGTGACCTGCTCGCAAGGATTAGCGTTCAGAGGGGAAGATGTTTGTCCTCCTCCTCCTCCTCCTCCTCCTCCTTTGCATCCGATCTTCCCCTTCCTCCTTCTCTCTGTCTCCTGTATTTGCTCTTGCCCGTTTACTCTTTGTCTGATATGCTTCCCTTCCTTCCCTAATTCCTTCCTTCCTTCCTTCCTTCCTTCCTTCCTTCCTTCCTTCCTTCCTTCCTTCCTTCCTTGTTATGTTCATTCATTTATTTTATTCCCTTAGAACATTATTTTTTTCATTCCTTTTCCTTCTTTCTTTCCTTCCTTCCTTCCTCCTTCATTCACTTTCTTCTTCCTTTCCTCCTTCTCCTCCTCCTCCTCATCATCTCTCTCCACCGTCTTGCCTTTCCTTCCACTTTCCTCCATCCTCCTCCACCTTTCCTCCCTTCTCCTCCATCTTTCCTTCCTTCTTCCTCCCTTTTGTTAAGAGTTGAATACAAGGAAATTGCACTTCTTTTTCTCTCCCTCTCTCCTTCCCTCCTTCCTTCCTTCTCCCTTCCCTCCCTCCATACTCTCCTCCTTTCCTCCTTCTCTCACCTCATTTACCTCCATTTCTCGTTTTCTCAATGCCTTCCTGACTGCACTATACTTCCTCCTCCTCCTCCTCCTCCTCCTCCTCCTCCTCCTCCTCCTCCTCCTCCTCCTCCTTTCTTCCTATTCAATTTTTCGTTTTCGTTTCCAGGTTAACTTCTTGAACTTCCCGCTGTGTTTGCTCCTCCTCCTCCTCCTCTTCCTCCTCCTCCTCTTCCTCTTCCTCCTCTTCCTCCTCTCCTCTTCCTTTATCCTCCTCCTCCCTCCATTTCTTCTTTTATTTTCTCACTTTATTTAGTTTCCTCTTTTTTACCATTTCCCAATTTCCTCTCTGTCTTTTTATCTTTCTTTCTATCGTTCGTTTGCTCTCTCTCTCTCTCTCTCTCTCTCTCTCTCTCTCTCTCTCTCTCTCTCTCTCTCTCTCTCTCTCTCTCTCTCTCTCTCTCTCTCTCTCTCTCTCTCTCTCTCTCTCTCTCTCTCCATTCAATCTACTCGGCCATCTTATTTCCATACGCTATCTACCCTTCCCATCCTGTTTCCATTTCCTGCCCATCACTCCGCCGCCCCTTCTACCTGGTCGCTCACTGATTAACTTTACACACCTGGCTGGATGCTTCTCTCCCCCTTCTCTCCCTCCCTCCCTCCCTCCACTTCAGCTCCTCTTTCCCTCCTCCCTTTGTCTCTTCTTCGTTTTCGTTTTCTCTCTCCATTTCCACTTTCCTCTTAACCTCTCTTGATCTCCTCTTCATTTTCGTTTTTCCTCTTCGTTTTCACTTTCTTTTATCTCTACTTTTACTTTCCATACTCTTTATTTCCCTTTCTCTTTATTTCTCCACTATGTCTGCTTTTTATTCTCTACTCTTCTTGTCTCCATTTTTCAATATCTTCCTCCTCCTCACCCCTCCATTAACTTTTCCTCTTCTCTCTCCTCCTCATCTTCTTATCTCGACATCCCCTCTCTTACACCACCTCTATTTCCTAATCTCTCCTTCCCTCCTCTTTACTTTTTTCTCTCCCTCACTTTCCCTCTCCATTTAATCCATTTCTCTACCAGTCTCTCAGTCTCTCTACTTCTATTCTGTCTTTTCTCTCTTACTCTATTCCTCCTTCTCTTCCCTCCCCTTTCCTCTCTCCCTTCTCCCTTCCATATCAGAAGACTCCCCAACAATACCGCTTCCCGTCCATTCCTCTCCAGATTTTCCCTTTTCCTCTCTCCTCTTCCTCTTTACCTTTCCTCCACAATAGCTTGGCACTCTTCTACCCATCAACAACCACCCTCTTCACCCTCCTTCTCCTCCTCCTTCCCTTCTTCTTCTCCTCCCTCCCTTCCCCCCCACATCACTCAAGCTTCCTCCTTTTCATTCCGGCTCACTTCCAGATGGACACCGTGATTGTAGAGAGAGAGAGAGGTGTCACTGAGGAGGAGAAGGAGGAGGAGGAAGAGGAAGAGGAGGAGGAGGAGGAGGAAATGTTTTGTAGGAAGAGGATGGCAAGGCGGAAGAAAGTTGAGCAGTTAGAGAAGGAGGAGGAGCACTAGGAAGAGAGAAAAGAGGAAGAGGAGGAGAAGGAGGAGGAGGAAGAGGAGGAAGAGCAATGGTAGTTAAAATCAGAGAAATTACTTTGCTGGAGGGAAGAATGTCCGGAGGAGGAGGAGGAGGAGGAGGAGGAGGAGGAGAGGGAGGACAGGAAGATAAAGGAGAAGAAAGGAAAAGAATATGGGGATAAAGAGGAATAGAAGGAGAAGGGAGAGAGAAATACAGTATAAAAACATTTTTTGAGAGAGAGAGAGAGAGAGAGAGAGAGAGTAAAAAGAATTAGTGACAAAAATAGTATATATTAAATTTTAAGTGTGGTGGCTTGACAGGAACATGAGGAGGAGGAGGAGGAGGAGGAGGAGGAGGAGGAATATGCAATGGAGGACGTGGAGGAATGTGAATGTAATATAATATATAATGGAGGAAGAAGGGCAAGAAAAATTATGGAGGAGGAGGAGGAGGAGGAGGAATGGACAGTGGAAGAGAAGGAGGAGGAGAAGAAGGAGAGGAAGAGGAATAGAATAGAATAGAAGGAGGAAGGGGAAGAAAAATGATGGAGGAGAAGTAGGAGGAGGAGGAGGAGGAGGAGGAGCAAAAAAGTAAACACACACACACACACACACACACACACACACACACACACACACACACTCTCTCTAGGTTGAACAAACAATGCAAGTCCTTCCCTTTCTCTTCCTCTCACCCCTCCCTTTTACCTCCCCTCCCCATCTCCCTTCCTCCCTCTTCCCTCCTTCCTCCCTCCTTTACCTCGCGACATTGGCAATTAATATTCGAGACAAAGGCCAGGGACAGAATCCTTTGTTTCCCGCCGCCCTCCCTCCCTCACTCAATTATTGGCGGCGGAACGGAAAGGAAGGAAAATTGTAAATAGGGACGAGAAAAAAAGTGAGAGAACGGGAAGTGAAAAAGAGCACACCTTGTAGTAACTTAAAGGGATAACCAAACAATTTTTATTTTTTTATTTTCTTTCCTATGTTCTTCTTGGAATGTGTCTTTTGCTTGGTAAGGTAATTATATATTTTAGATGCAGCGTACGTAAAATTTTGGATACTTAGGAAAATGTAGAAAAATGTTGTATAAGAAATCATAAAGCACTTGAAGCTAAATAAATTAATGGTGATACGAGGAACTAGATTAACCATAACGTAGTGAAAGTAAATGATTCGTTAAAAAGGAGAAAAATGAAACAATGAAAATAATTAAAATGTATAATTAAAATTGCACAAGTACACGAACTAAGAATAAAATGCATGAAATAGTAAGAAAATTTATGTAAAAACGAAAATGAGAGAAAAAAACCATATTACCCATTGTTGTGAGATGAAATATAACAAAAAAACTTAGAGAGAGAAAAATACAGGCAACACTAAGAAAAAAAAATATTAAAGAAGAAAAAGGAGAAAAAGTATGATTTGGTGCGAAGGAGTAGAAGAAAAACTGTAAACTATTTAGAAAACAAAACGAGAAACGAGAAAAATACGAGACAATAAAAGAAATCAACACAAACGTAGAGAGAAAACAATGTAAAAGAATGGAAGAAAAGAAAAAAGACAGAAAACAATGCGAAAGAAAAGAAGAAAAAAAGACGAATAGAAAACAATATGAAAGAATAGAAAAAGAGAAAACAAAAGAACAAATAGAAAACAATGTGAAAGAATGAAAGAAAAGAAAAAAAGAACAAATAGAAAACAATGTGAAAGAATGGAAAAAAAGAAAACAAAAGAACAAATAGAAAACAATGTGAAAGAATGAAAAAAACATGAAACCAAAAATAGAAAACCCTTGAAAAAAATAAAAGAAAAAAGACATGAAAGAGAAAACGATGTAAAGAAGAAAAATAAAAGCAAAACAATACAAAACAGAAAAAAAGCTAAACAGAAGACAATACGGGAGAGAAAGGAAGAATACAAGATCGTGGAAGACAACACATGCCACACCGCGCCCCGCACACACACACACACACACACACACACACACACACAGGAAAAGTTTGTGTTCCCGCTGTGTCACTTTTTTCCTTTATTCTTTTTTTCTTTTCATTTTTTTTCCTCTTTTAAGTTACGTTTTATTGGCTGATAGGTGTGCATGAGTTGGTCTCTCTCTCTCTCTCTCTCTCTCTCTCTCTCTCTCTCTCTCTCTCTCTCTCTCTCTCTCTCTCTCTCTCTCTCTCTCTCTCTCTCTCTCTCTCTCTCTCTCTCTCTCTCTCTCTCTCTCTCTCTCTCATAGGTTTAGGACAGACCACCAAGTCTGGACCATGGGGTCTGTGGTCTGATTTTCTATGTAAATCTCTCTCTCTCTCTCTCTCTCTCTCTCTCTCTCTCTCTCTCTCTCTCTCTCTCTCTCTCTCTCTCTCTCTCTCTCTCTCTCTCTCTCTCTCTCTCTCTCTCTCCTTAGCAATAATTCAACATATTTTTGCTTTTCTTTAAATACAAACATTAATATCCTACAAAATAAATGGCTTTTGTAACTGTAATAAAAATAATAAATATTCTCTCTCTCTCTCTCTCTCTCTCTCTCTCTCTCTCTCTCTCTCTCTCTCTCTCTCTCTCTCTCTCTCTCTCTCTCTCTCTCTCTCTCTCTCTCTCTCTCTCTCTCTCTCTCTCTCTCTCTCTCTCTCTCTCTCTCTCTCTCTCTCTCTCTCCCTTGTAATAATTCAACATGTTTTTGCTTCTCTTAAATACGTACATTAATATCCCTCTAAATATATGACTTTTCTAACTGTAATAATAATAATAACAATAATAATTCTCTCTCTCTCTCTCTCTCTCTCTCTCTCTCTCTCTCTCTCTCTCTCTCTCTCTCTCTCTCTCTCTCTCTCTCTCTCTCTCTCTCTCTCTCTCTCTCTCTCTCTCTCTCTCTCTCTCTCTCTCTCTCTCTCTCTCTCTCTCAAAGGAGTCGTCTATTACAGTTGGAAATCTCAGTCTTTTGTTTGGTATTTTTGTCTCTCTGGCGTTAATGTGACATCTGAGACCGCCTTCCTGAACTGTCTCTCTATGTTTTCCAGGCAATTTTCTCTTCACTTTTAATCTCTCTCTCTCTCTCTCTCTCTCTCTCTCTCTCTCTCTCTCTCTCTCTCTCTCTCTCTCTCTCTCTCTCTCTCTCTCTCTCTCTCTCTCTCTCTCTCTCTCTCTCTCTCTCTCTCTCTCTCTCTCTCTCTCTCATCTTTATTTACTTTATTTTGCGTTCTTAATTCTCTTTTTTTTCTCTCGCACTCTTTTGGTTCCTCTAACATTTCCTTCCTTTTTTTTCTATGATCTTCTCCCCCCCCTTTCTCCTTTTCCTTCCTTTTTCCTTTAATTCTGATCCTCCATTTTCATCTCCCATTCCTTATGTTACCTTTCACCTCCATTTCCTCTCCTTTTTCCAAATATTTTATCCTCTTTTTCTCCTACTGTTCTCTATTGCAACCCTTCCGTAAGCCTTCTCCAAGTCCTCTCTCCCTCCCTTTCTTCCTGTTCTCTTCCATTCCCTGCCTTCCCTCCTTTCCTTCTCACATTATCTATCCCAAACTTACGCAACCTTTCCTTCATTTCAATTTCTCTCTCTCCACATCACTCCCTTTCTGTTCCTCTCCCTCCCTCCTTCCCCTTCTTTCCCCGCTCTCCCTCCCTCCCCCCTTCACAGTAGCTGCTTGTTCCGTCCGCCAATAAATCTATGTAGGCGATGCTCTGAGGCTCATCAATCTAGGAGCAGGTGAAGGCAATGTGTTTTTGTGGGAGATTACGTGTTTGTGGGAGAGAGAGAGAGAGAGAGAGAGGGAGAGGGAGAGGAAAGGGAGAAAGTTGATGGAGATTTGAGATAACAGAAGGAAAGGTTGTTAAAAATAGAGAAGAGGAATAGAAGGAGAAAGGGAGGGAAAAAGAGGAAGGGAAAGGAGGAACAATTATAGAAGAAGGGAAGGAAATGGAGGAGAAAATAGGTGAGAGAGAGAGAGAGAGAGAGAGAGAGAGAGAGAGAGAGAGAGAGAGAGAACTGAGAGTGATAAATGAAAACTGTGATGACATGGCGTTTTGCATAAAGTCTCTCTCTCTCTCTCTCTCTCTCTCTCTCTCTCTCTCTCTCTCTCTCTCTCTCTCTCTCTCTCTCTCTCTCTCTCTCTCTCTCTCTCTCTCTCTCTCTCTCCATTACTCACACTTCATTGTTCCAGCTGTTAATTGCTCTCTCACACCTTGATTACCTGAGTGTGGGACGCTAATGACCCCAGAAAGCGAGGACTGACTTCATTACGAGAGAGAGAGAGAGAGAGAGAGAGAGAGAGAGAATAACTAAATACTGTGTTTGATTTAAATTTATAAACGGACAGAAAAATGAGACAAAGCGGAGAAAAAAAGTGTGTGTGTGTGTGTGTGTGTGTGTGTGTGTTCGTTTGTGTGTGCGTGTATGAGGATGGTTGTATATGTCAATTTGAGTTGAAAAATTAAATTGAGTGGATTTTTATTTTGAAAGTGAAACGGATTTGCTGCATAATAGTTCATCAGGGGCTTGTGTGTGTGTGTGTCTGTCTGTGTACGTATGTATGTATGTATGTATGTATGTATGTATGTATGTATGTATGTATGTATGTGTGTATGTATGTATGTATGTATGTATGTGTGTAAGATATGGATATTTGTATATGTATTTCTTTTTCATTCATTTTAAACTCTCTCTCTCTCTCTCTCTCTCTCTCTCTCTCTCTCTCTCTCTCTCTCTCTCTCTCTCTCTCTCTCTCTCTCTCTCTCTCTCTCTCTCTCTCTCTCTCTCTCTCTCTCGCCAATCCCTAAGTGAAGTTACCGTTTTTAAAGGGCTTCAAAACTTCTTGAAAACTTCCTGATGAGTTTTTATTGTTCACCTCTCTCTCTCTCTCTCTCTCTCTCTCTCTCTCTCTCTCTCTCTCTCTCTCTCTCTCTCTCTCTCTCTCTCTCTCTCTCTCTCTCTCTCTCTCTCTCACGCAGACCTCCTCCACAACTTTTTTTCCACTCTTCTTCTACTAACTCACTCACACACTCACATGATCACTCTCACTCATTTACTAACACACTCACTCATTCACTCATTTTCTCACTCACTCACTCATTCATTGATCTTTTTACTTATTCCTTCTTTCACTCACCCGCTTACTCACACACTCACTCACTCATAAATGTTTTGCTCTACTTAATCCATCTTGTTTCCATTTTCCCGTTTATTTCTGCCCAGCTTCGATTTTTGTTTTCACTTTTATTTTCTCTTTTTTCTTTCCTTCCTGTTTTCCCTTTTCCCTTATTCTCCTACCGTCTCTTTCTTTCTCCTTTCTTTCTCCATTCTCTTTTTTCGTCTTTTCAATCTTTCCTTCTGTTTTTACTTCCTTCTTTCCCCCTTTTCCTCACTTTTCCCTTTCCTCCTTCAATCCCTTTTCACATCTCCTCTTCCTCCTCCTCTTCCTTCTCCTCATCCTCTTCCTCCTCCATATTTTCTCACCCTCTCTCTCTCTCTTGCTCATTAACACGCACACACTCTCCTACACACCCCTAAAAAAAAGGATAAAATAAAGTATAAGTAATGAGGTGACGCCGCTACAGAGCCCTGACCTATGAAGGCGGAAGAGGCACCCCAAGGTCAGGGCTATTTTACGGGGCGGAAAATTGAGTGAATAAAAAACGTGATGAAAATGAGGAGGAAAATGTTGTGTGTGTGTGTTTCTGATATATCAATAAAGAGATCTGGGTTAAGTCTAATAGATAGATAGATAGATAGATAAAGAGAGACAGTTAATGTGAGGTAGAATAAGAGAAAAATATAAATAAATGGGTTTTGAAAGAGGAAAAATTCGTGTTAATTAAAGCAAGAATTAAAAAAAAAAATATCATCATAACAAAAAGCTATAAACGCGCACACACACACACACACACACACACACACACACAGGGCAATATAGCATAATGAAGACACATTCAAACACACACACACACACACACATGCCCGCGGACAGGCGCCAACACAGAGCGACACAGCAAAGAAATATTCATTTGCCAGAAAGGAAAATAAATTGTGTCTCGGCGGAGATAAATTTGAACCGGTAAATCAAGTTAGTAGAAAAAGGTAGAAAAAACACTATTATTACTATTGTTGAATTTTGATGAGAGAGAGAGAGAGAGAGAGAGATTAATGAGCAACCCAAGGCTCCATATTCAACTGTTTTTATGTGTGCACCTGTGTGTGTGTGTGTGTGTGTGTGTGTGTGTGTGTGTGTGTGTGCGAGAAATACTGCTGAATGGGGATCTAAAACCCATTTTGAAAAGGCGTTTTAGAAAAGTCCAGTGATTTATGTGTTCACCTTCCGCTCCTCTCCACACCTCCTCCTCCTCCTCCTCCTCCTTCTCCTTCTCCTTCTCCTCCTCCTCTTCTTCCTCCTCCTCCGCTTCTTCCTCCTCTTCACGTCACCTCACACCACACTTTTCCAAAACCCTCAACTTTTCCAGTCTTTTATTCCTCCTCTTCACCTCCTCCTCCTCCTCCTCCTCCTCCTCCTCCTCCTCCTCTTCCTCCTCCTCCTCCTCTTCCTCTTCCATGGCGGCTCTCCTCATTTTCATGGCATAACCTTCTCCTCTCAACACAACCACGCCCCTCACCTTTTATTCCTCCTCCTCCTCCTCTTCCTCCTCCTCCTTTTATTCCTCCTCCTACTTCTCAAGCGCACGCCATAAAGCTGTCGACAGAGTGGGAGAGGGTGTGTGTGTTTGTGTGTGTGTGTGTGTGTGTGAGAGAGAGAGAGAGAGAGAGAGAGAGAGAGAGAGAGAGAGAGAGAGAGAGAGAGAGAGAGAGAATATGGACCATCAGACGAGATTCCCAACTCGGATTAATGGTGGATCCATCTCTCTCTCTCTCTCTCTCTCTCTCTCTCTCTCTCTCTCTCTCTCTCTCTCTCTCTCTCTCTCTCTCTTGCCACTGGCTGATGTATTATAATATAACACGGAAATATATCATGGTTGAGAGAGAGAGAGAGAGAGAGAGAGAGAGAGAGAGAGAGAGAGAGAGAGAAAAGAAAAATATAAACACCCTCCTATATATCACAACTAATGACCGATCGCTTCTAATAAAAAAATAAAAGGGCTGCAAAATACAAAATAAATTCGTATGAAATAAAAGATGAAAAGAAAAGATAAAAGGCAAAAGTTTTCTCGCTCACAATAAAATCTGTCTCGTGATTCTTGTCAAAAAGTATTGTAAGTCAGGATAGCCGTGTCTGCCTGGAGGAGGAGGAGGAGGAGGAGGAGGTGAGGAGGAAAACAGGACGAAAAGGAGGAAACAAAGGAAACAGTAATATGTATTTGTGTGTGTGTGTGTGTGTGCGCGTGTGTGTGTGTGTGTGTGTGTGTGTGTGTGTGTGTGCGCGCCATTGTACGCACACAGTCAACAAATAAAACAGAGAAAGCAAACAGGAAATAGAAGAATCCGAAGTTTGACAAAAGAAAATGTTGAAGAAAATGAACACACACACACACACACACACACACACACACACACACACACACACACACACACACACACACACACACACACTCAGCCACCCTTTCCCTTCCCCCTCTCCTCTCCCCCTCCCCTCCTTCCCCTCTCCCCCTCTTCCCCTTCTTCTCCTCTCCCTCTTTCAATTCTTCCTCCTCCCACACACAACACTTCCCCTCTGTCTACCCCTCCCCCCTCTCTCCCTTCCTCTCCCTTCTCTCCCCTTCTCCCCCTTTCAATTCTTCTTCCCCCCACACACAACACCTCCCCTCTGTCTCTCCCCCTCTCCTCTCCCTTCCTCTCTCTTCTCCCCTCTTCCCCTTTCAATTCTTCCTTCCCTCCCACACACAACACTTCCCCTCTCTCTCCCCCTCTCCTCCCCTCTCCCCCTCTTCTCCTCTCCCCCCCCACACACACACTCAGACGCCGTGTGCTGAGTGTCACTGTCTCTCGCTGACCCGGCTTAGTCAGCGCCGCCTCGCTATAGAAGGCGTTATGCTGACTCGCTGTGTTCATTCACCCGAGACTGCTGAGGCGCCGGCACGAGGAGGAGGAGGAGGAGGAGGAAGAGGGTGCAGAAGTGAATATGGAAAAAGCGATAATGTAGTAAGGAATGGAAAAATGAATGAGAGGAGAAGAGTTTGAAGGAGAAGGAGGAGGAGGAGGAGGAGGAAGAATGGAAAATAATAGAGAGGAAGGATATTGGCAAGGGGAAAAAGGAGGAGGAGGAGGAGGAGGAGGAGGAGGAGGAGGAGGATAAAAGATATGGAAAGGAGAGAATTGGTTGAGAGAACACTGAATAAAAAGGAAAAAGGGAGGAGGTCGAGGAGGAGGAGGAGGAGGAGGAGGAGGAGGAGGAGGAGGAGGAGGAAAGGAAAGAGTTGAGGAAGCCTTTTCTTGTTTCGGAACGCCTATCGAATTGAACTGTCGAATTTTTCTTCCTTTTTCTTCATCTTTATTTTTTCTTGCATTCTTCATTTCCCTTTTCGGACAAAACGTTGCAATATATTCGGTTTTGGCTATATTGTTTTTTCTTCTTCTATTTTCTCTTTTATTTTACTCCTGTTTTTTTCTTTTGTTTTTACTTTTAATATTTTTTTGTTTTTCCAAGGATCAGATTTTTTTTTTTTTTTAGTTACGTTCGATTTCTATATCAAGAGTTTTTTTGGTTTTTCTTTCCTCTTCCTTTCTCTAGTATTTTCTCTTCTATTTCTCTTCCATTTCTTCTTTTGTTTTTACTTTTCATATTTTCTTTTGTTTTTTCCAAGGATCATATTTTTTTATTTTATTTACGTTCAATTTCTATATCAAGAGTTTTTTTCTTTTCTTTTCTTTCCTCTTTTCTTCTTCCATACTTCATTTTTTTCCTTATACTTTATTTCCCGTATTTCAAAAGGTTATTAGATTTTTTTACTTCTTTTTATTCTTTTTCATTATTTATCTTTCCTTCCTATACTTCACCTCTCCTTTACGAACAATAACAATCCTGCAATACATATTTTTTTTCATTTATTTTGTATCTATTTCCTGGATTTTCAAAGGGTCAGAATAGTGTTTTTTTTTACATTAATTTTGGGTATCAAGTCTTTTTTTCTCTTTTATTTCACTATTTTTCTTCCCTTACTTCATCAGCTCTCACAAAATAAAGTTATATATATACCTTTTTCATTTTTATTATTTTTACTTTCGTTTTTTAATCAAAGTGTTAGAAATCGTTATTTTTTACACGTTACTGAGTTTCAAGTGTGTCCTTTCCTTTTTTTAGACAGTTCAACCTTCTGACTTTTACTGAGGAGGAGGAGGAGGAAGAGGCGGATAAAGAGGAGGAGGAGGAGGAGGAGGAGGAGCAAAATATTCAAATATGTCGGGTAAACAGCCTTGGTTCCTATGCATAATTTTATCTTAAGCCCACGTGAGGGACTTTAACCTCCTCCTCCTCCTCCTCCTCCTCTTGTTCTCTTTTTTAACACGTACCAAAATTACAAGTACCCTCCCCATCTTGTTCTTCCTCCTTTTCTTCCTCCTCCTCCTCCTCTTGTTCTCTTTTTTAACACGTACTAAAATTACAAGTACCCTCCCCATCTTGTTCTTCCTCCTTTTCCTCCTCCTCCTCCTCTTGTTACCTTTTTTAACACGTACTAAAATTACAAGTACCCTCCCCATCTTGTTCTTCCTCCTTTTCCTCCTCCTCCTCCTCCTCCTTATCATCATCACCATCATCATCAGCATCTTTGTTTTCCTTCTCCTACTTCTGATATTTTTTCTCTGTTTTCTTTTCTTCCTTCTCTTAATCTTGTAATATTCACCTCCTCCTCCTCCTCCTCCTCCTCCTCCTCCTCCTCCTCCTCCTACTCCTTCCCCTCCCCCTTACTTTACATCCCAGCTCACGTGTGTGTGTGTGTGTGTGTGTGTGTGTGTGTGTGTGTGTATACGAGAGAATTTCCATAACACCTTTTAGGCCACGGGATAAGAATTTAGATCCACGCAAACACTTTCCCGAGAGAGAGAGAGAGAGAGAGAGAGAGAGAGAGAGAGAGAGAGAGAGAGAGAATGAATAGGAAACTCGCCCATTCAAGCTTTCATCTATTCATTCGCTCTTTCATTAAGTTTGAGTCAGTCAGTCAGTCAGTCACTCAGTCAGTCAGTCAATCAGTCAGTCAGTCAGTCAGTCAGTCAGTCAGATAATACACACACACACACACACACACACACACACACACACACACACACACACTCACTGAATAAGCCGCTATGCCCGTCTTATCTCTCTTCCTCCCTCCCTCCCTTTCCTCTTCCTTCCCTCCCTCCCTCCCTTCCTTCCCTCTCTTCTCTCCCTCTATTTTCCATATCTCTCTCCATTCTCTCTTCCTCTTTCTCTTCTCTCCCCTTCTCCCCTCCATTCCTTTGCTCCTTTTTCCTCCTCTGTCTTCCTTCTTCTCTCTTTACTCTCCCTTTCCTTCTCCCTTCTATCCCTCCTCTTCCTTCCATCTCCTTCTCTGTTCTCATTTGTTCCTTTTCCTTCTTTTCTTCTCTTTCATTCTCTCCTTATTCCTTTCCCTTCTTCCCTTCAGTCTTTAATCCATATCCCTTCTTCGTCCCATTCTCTTTTCCTCTTTCTCTCTTCTTCCCTTCAATCTCTTTCTTCGTTTCCCTTTCCTCCTCTCCCTCTCTCATTCCTTCACCTCCCCTTCCCCCTCTTCCTCATTCCCTTCTCTTCCTCTTCCATTATCTACTTCTACCATTCATTCACCTCCTCATCCTCTTCCTCTCCTCCCCTCTCCCCCGCCCCGTACTTTGCTAATTAACACAGGTAATCACTGGACTCAGCCCCTAATTATCACACAGCCTACCTGTCACCTGCTTTTCCTGCCCCTCGAATTATTCCCTTTCTCTCGCTCTTTCCTCTTTCTCTGTCTCTCTGTCAATCTGTCTGTCTGTTTATCTGTTTCCCTCGTAATCTTTTTATCTATCTATTTCTGTCTATTTTTCTATCTGTATCGATTTATATGTCTATCTATCTATTTTTTTTTCTCTCTGATGTCTGTCTAAATACATAATGGATTTTCTAATGTGTAAATCAAATTGTTTATGATTGATGACACGTTGCTAATGAACTTCTTAACTTTAAACAAATAGATAGATGCAGACTTTAGCAAATTCTTTCTTTTATAGATGTTGTTGTGCTAATATGCAATAAACTCCTTCCTTCAGTAATTCAGTGCAACACGATCGATGCTTCATTTGAATAGAAACTCAACCACTACATTTTTTTGGCTTTGCTTTCTTTATTCTTCCTCTAATATTTCCTTTTTATATTTTATTTTGTTCCTCTCCCAAAATATGGACAGACGAGGTGACATTTTCCATTTTTTCTTTCATTATTTTTGTATTTATGTTATTCGTCTCTTCATTATATTTTCCTTTCCTTTATTATATTTTGCTTTCCTTCACAACGTTATTCTTTCCTTCAGTCTGCTTTGCTTTCCTTCATTATATTTTCCTTTCCTTTATTTTATTTTGCTTTCCTTCACAATGTTATTATTTCCGTCAGTCTGCTTTGCTTTCCTTCATTATATTTTCCTTTCCTTTATTATATTTTGCTTTCCTTCACCTTGTTATTCTTTCCTTCAGTCTGTTTTCCTTTCCTTCATTATATTTTCCTTTCCTTTATTTTATTTTGCTTTCCTTCACAATGTTCTTCTTTCCGTCAGTCTGCTTTGCTTTCCTTCATTATATTTTCATTTCATTTATCTTTCTTTTATCCACTTCTTCCATTACGCCTTCCTGTTACTGCTGCATATTTACTCTCCTCCTCCTCCTCCTCCTCCTCCTCCTCCTCCAATTCACTTCACCCATCTTATTACCACGAAACTTTGCCTTCTCTCCTCCTCCTCCTCCTAGTCTTCTTCCTCCTCCTCCTTTTCCAGCTCTTTAACTTCACTCTACTTTTTTTTCTTTATTTCCTTGCTACCTCCTCTCTCTCTCTCTCTCTCTCTCTCTCTCTCTCTCT
>NC_066561.1:10268215-10288215 GCF_024679095.1 Eriocheir sinensis | reverse complement strand
AAGGGGAGAGGGGAAGAAATAGAGGAAGAAGGAAGGTAGGGAGGAAGGAAAGTAAGTAGGGTGAAATAGATGAAAGGAGGGAAAGAGGAACGAAAGGGGAGAGGGGAAGAAATAAAGGAAGAAGGAAGGAAGGAAGGAAGGAACAGAGGAGGAAATGAAACAAAGGCGGAAAGGAGGAAAGGAGGAGAGAGGGGAAAATAACAAATACAGTAGACAGAGAAAGTAAAAGGAGAGGAGGGAAAGTAACGAAAGACAATAGAAAGTAGAACGAGAGAAGCGAAAGTAACGAAAGATTATAGAAAAAAAAGTAAAACGAAATAAAGGTAAAGTAACGTAAGACAGTAGAAAGAAAAAGTAAAACGAGAGAAAGGAAAAGTAAGGAAAGAGAATAGGAAGAGAAAGCAAAACGACCCCCCGTGAAAATCTTACCCTCAATGTAGCAAAGTCTCATGAAAAACGACTCCGGTAACTCAGATTCTTCACGCTGCCAAAGAAACGACCACGCGGAGATTGGACACGGAATTCAAAGTCCCCAAACAAGTATTAAATGACGTCCATGAATCAAGACTTTGTGCTCTAAACTAACCCAGTGCCTAGAAATACCGATTCTATGCGAGGCGATGCGCTGCAGATCTCTTCAGGAGTATCCCCTATACTCGAGACATCCGCCACTCCAACAAGCTTCCCGCATAAGTAGTTAGTGCGGGAACGATAAACTCATCTAGAAGTCGTATTGGCTGTTACTTGAACGTGATAGGAATTAATTGAACGCTCTTAATCGAACGCACAGCAAGTTTTTTTTTTAATATTTACGTTCCAGGCGTTGAAGATCCTTGCGAGTATATTGCATCACAAGAGCGGCAGCCTCGTCCCTTTGTTTCCATGCTTCTTCCTCCTCCTCCTCCTCCTCCTCTTCTTTATTTCTTCTTCTTCCTCCTCTTCCTCTTCTTTTTTTCTTCTTCCTCCTCCTCCTCCTCCTCTTCTTTCCCCCTGTTAACAATTTCACACCTGATTTATTACAATTATGTTCTCGTGTGACTCGTACTTTTTCTCTTTCTACCTTCCTCGTTCCTCCGTGTATATTGCCTCTCAGCTTTGACAAACACACACGCACACACATACATACATACATACATACATACTACTACTACTACTACTACTACTACTACTACTACTACTACTACTACTACTACTACGGCCACAACCAGTAATAATAATAATAAAATAATAATAATGATGATGGTAATACTCCTCAACCTATTCCTCTCCTCCTCCTCCTCCTCCTCCTCCTCCCTCATCACCAATTTCAAGCTACCTCTGTCATCATTAGCGCGATTTCTTATGATGACCAACACGGCAGTACTTCATCATCCTTCCTCCCGGTCATGATTTCTTCGCCTCCTTCTTCATTCTTTATTCCGGCGCCTTGTTTATTCCTGTAATTATTCTTCTCTCATAAGTCCCTGTCTTCCTCGGCTTCGAATTTTTCATCCCCCCTCTCTGTCTTGTTCCCCGAATATCTTGGCATTTTTGAGGGATCTTTGCGCTGTTTGTTGTATTTCTTTCTCTATATATACCCTTGCTTTGTTAGCGCTTTGTCCCCTTCTGTACTTTCTGTCTAAGTATATCCTTTCTTTTTTTAGCTTTTTTTTTTTTACATTATTCTTCCTTTTCATGTTTATTTTCATTATTTTTCTATATTTATTTTTGCTTATCTTAACGATCTTCCCTTCCCCTTTTTTCTTCTGTTTATATCCGTCTATTTTTATCCTTTACATTTTCCTTCCGTTTTCATGTTTATTTTCACTTTTCTTTCTCTATATTTATCCTTGCTGTTTTAACGATCTTCCCTTCCCCTTTTTTCTTCTGTTTGTATCCGTCTATTTTTATCCTTTACATTTTCCTTCCGTTTTCATGTTTATTTTCACTGTTTTCTTTCTCTATATTCATCCTTGCTGTTTTAACGATCTTCCATACTGTAAGACGTCGGAAGGAGGAAAGAAAATACGCAGAGAGAATGGTTGCAATTTCTTTCTTTTCTTTCTTTATCCTTACATCTTACATATTGCAATTAAATACAAATATGTCGATGAGCGGGCAACGGCAGCGGTGGCCTGGTTCACAAGTACTCTTCCTCTGTTCTTTATAATGCTTGTCTGAAATGGGTTGGGTTTGCAGGGGTGTAGTAGCATCCTCGTCCTTTAAACCGAAGGAAGGAGGCAACAGGGAAATGCAGAAAACAAAAATTAATTCCAGCGGTGCAGAGAACAAAATGAGTGGCAGCGGTGACGTGGGGCAAAGGTACTCTTCCTCCTCTGTCCTTATAATCCCTCTCCGTGTCAAATTTGGTTGTCGTAGAGGAGTGGTGATGCCCTCATACTGTAAGCCTTAGGATGGAGCAAGGGAAATTCAGGAGACAAAATTGGTGGCGGCGGTGGGCTGGCGTGGATCAAATTTGGTTGCAGTGGTGTGGTCTCGATACAATTAACCGCAGGAAGGACGAATGGAAATACAGAAATACGGAAAACTATACTGGTGACAGCGGTGCAGAAAATAGAGAACTGGTGGCAGCGGTGACCTGGCGCAAAACTTTAAGCTGCTTGGAATACATAAACACGGAAAGAAAACTATACTGGTGACAGCGGTGCAGAAAATAGAGAACTGGTGGCAGCGGTGACCTGGCGCAAAACTTTAAGCTGCTTGGAATACATAAACACAGAAAAACAACAGCTTATCAATCCTCCGCGAAGATAAACAAATCCTGGACACCAGCCGACCAAGCTCTGCGACAACACAAGAAATACAGAACACAAAATTGGTGGCAGCGGTGACCTGGCGCAAAACTTTAAGCTGCTCGGAATAAATAAACACAGAAAAACAACAGCTTATCAATCCTCCGCGAAGTAAAACAAATCCTGGACACCAGCCGACCAAGCTCTGCGGCAGCGCACTCGTCGGCGTAATTAACACAGCGAAATGTTTTGCGCATAAATTTCCGGCTTAGACGTAACTCAGGGCGCGAGGGAGGCAAGGAGGCGAGGCGGAGGAGGAGGAGAGGAGGGAAAAGGAAGGAAGGAGAGGAAAGGGAGGAAATGTAACCTGGAAGTGAGGGAACGTCGCTTTAGGAAGGAGGGATAGAATGGAGGAAAAGGAAAAAGGAAGCAAGGGAAGGAAAGGAGAAAAGAGTGAATGCCGCGAGAGGAAAGAAAGGGAAGAGAAACGAGGGAAGGAAAGAGGAGGAAAAAGGAGGAAAATAAGCTAGAGAAAGAGAGAGGGAGTGAATGACCGGAGAGGAAGAAAGAGGAAGGAAGAGGAGGGGAAGAAGGGGAAGAGAAGGAAGTGAGAGAAGGGAGAAGATTAGGTGAAGAGATGAGACAGGAAGGAAGGGACTGCAAGGTAATGGAATGTGAGTAGATGGGAAATGGCAGGAAGGAATGGGAAGAGAGGACTGGAGGAAGTAGTAGTAGTAGTAGTAATAGTAGTAGTAGTAGCAATGGAGCAGGGAAGAGGAAAATAAGAGAGAGCTAATAGGGAAATAGGGGAAAGGGAGAGGAGAGGAGAGGAGAGGAGCACTTTAAGCCCCTCTCGTGTGGGCGTTATAAAGTACAATTAATTAACCTGGAGTGAGTTACTGTCCAGTACCTTACGTGTCCCTTGAGCTCAATACATTACACTTCTTTTAATAGGCAGTCCTTAACACCTCCCCTCCCCCTCTTTCCCCTCCCCTCTCCCCTTCCATCTACTTTTCCCTTCTCTTCTCTTTTTTTCCATATTTCTACTTTCTACCTTCTCTTATCTTATCTCCCTCCCTTCCTCCTCCTTTTCCTTTTGTCTCTATCTCCCTCCTCCCTTTACCCATATATAAATCTCTCTCTCCTCTTCCTCCCCTTATCTTCCTCTCCCCCTCTCCTCTTTTATTACCCTCCCCCCTTCTCCTATTCCTCCCTTCCTTCCTTCCTCCCTTCCTCCTTTCCTTCTACACTCTTTAAATCATCTCTCAATATTGTTCCTCTCTACCCCCCACCCTTCTCTCTCTCTCTCTCTCTCTCTCTCTCTCTCTCTCTCTCTCTCTCTCTCTCTCTCTCTCTCTCTCTCTCTCTCTCTCTCTCTCTCTCTCTCTCTCTCTCTCTCTCTCTCTCTCTCTCTCTCTTGTGTAAATTCTATCTCCCTATATCCTTAAATCACCCTTGCTGTATTACCTCCCTTCCCTCCCTCTCCCTCCTCCTTCCCTCCTTTCTCTCCCTTCTCTCCCTCCCTCCCTCCCTCCCTCGACAGGTGATGAATGGAGTAATTAGGCATCGATGGTGAAACGCAGGTGTGTGTGTGTGTGTGTGTGTGTGTGTGTGTGTGTGTGTGTGTGTGTGTGTGTGTGTGTGTGTGTATTGTGGTTTCTGTGTCTTTGATAATGCCCTCTTCTTCTTCACCTCCTCCTCCTCCTCCTCCTCCTCCTCCTCCTCCTCCTCCGCCTCCTCCTCCCCTCCTCTTCCTCCTCTTGTTTTAGTTGTTAGTCTTTCTGTACTTACACACACACACAAAACACACACACACACACACACACACACACACACACACAATCCATTTTCCATTCTTATGTTTCTCGCGCTTAAAATTTTTCATGTGTTTTTGCTTCTTTCGTTTTTAATATCAAGTTACGGTGCGCTGCGTGTGTGTGTGTGTGTGTGTGTGTGTGTGTGTGTGTGTGTGTGTGTGTGTGTGTGTGTGTGTGTGTGTGTGTGCGTGTAGCCTCTTCTTTTTATTTATTTTTATTTTTATAGTATTCTGCTTCTTGGAATATTCTTATTATTCTTATATAATGGAAGTGAACGTATCTCATAATATTTTCTATTCAATATTCATGAAACCATATACATATTATGGATTTCCATTATGCTTATATCTACCTTATGCATAATAATGATGATACTAATGATAATGATAGTAGTAGTAGTAGTAGTAGTAGTAGTAGTAGTAGTAGTGGTGGTGGTAGAAGTAGTAGTAGTAGTAGTAGTAGTAGTAGCAGCTGTAGGAGTAATGAATGAAAATATATGTGCTTACAATAACACACACACACACACATACACACACACACACACTCTACGCTCCTTCAATCCTCATCTCTCTAAGTGTACACGTTTTTCACGCCTAATCCCTCTTGTGTCGCCCGTCCCCTTAAGTGCAGCGTACACGGCCACTCTCATCCCCCTGCCCGCTTACACATCCTGCCCCGCCCTAATGCCCTGTGTTAGAGGATTAGAACTCATACTCTCTCATACTACACACGCGCCTGCTTTTATCCTCTCTTTTCTTCTTACTTTTATTTTGGGAACTTTGTATAATTTTCTTCTTTTTTTCATTTTTTATTGTTTTTTGTTTTGTTTTATTATTTACCTTGGAGAAGTTTGTATCGGTTTTCGTATATTCTTATTTTTGTTTTATTTTTGTTCGGTTTCTTCGTCTTTATCCTGGTTAAATTCGTATCGTTTTTCGTATATTTTATTCATATATATTTCTATTCGTTTTCGTTTTTCCTTCGTTTAACAGTTGTTCGTTCGTTTCGTTTTACAGCTTTCGTTTTTTGTTTCTTCCTTCTCCTTTTTCGCCTTTGGAAGTACCGGTTGTGAGTGCCGAGAGCGTGTGGGATGCATACCAAAGCATTCACACGCGTTTACAGCCTCTAAGAACATCTCCCGCTAGGTTTTACGGGGAGCAAACTGTCAGATATTCAGTGACTGGAGGCCATATCTATCTAAAGCCTGGAACACTATCCCGCTGCCTTTTCCCGGGAGAATGCTTGGGTGGAATAAGTAACGACGCTCTTGAACACAATCATTTGCAGGTTTTTTCCCCATAAATGACCCGCGGGGAGCTAGGTGACAACGATATCCAACACTGTCTACCTTACGTTTTTGCCGATGAAGTCTCCGAGTGAACTGTGCAACCATAAGCGTTCTGCACCTATATAGAGGATCAAACACTCTCTGCCGATGCTTTTATGTCTGGGGGAACTGAGAGGCCATCAGCGTTGCAAACATAGAGGATCAAACACTCCCTGCCGACGTTTTATGACTTAACGAGTAATAAGTGACCATAGTATCTGCGCGTTTAAGAGGATCGAACACTTCCTGCCCATGTTTTTCTGCTTGAAAGGACTGAGTGACCAAAAGCACTGCCCACTTAGAGGATCAAATACTCTCTGCCGCTGTTTTACTGCCAGAGGAGGACTGAGTGACCATAACCGTTGTACACTCATAGAGGATCGAACACTCTCGGCCGCTGTTTTTATGTCGAAGAGGACTGAGTAACCATAATCATTGCGCTCTTAAGTGGATTGAACACTCCCTGTTGATGATTTTTTATGCACTAGAGGACTGAAAGTGTCCATAATCGTTGCGCAAAGAGAGGATCGAACACTCCATGCCGCTATTTTTCTGCCGGGAAGAATTAAGAGACCATAATCATTGCCTTCTTAGAGGATCAAGCGCTCCTTACCGCTGTTTCCATGCTAGAGAATGATTGAGTGACCAAAATCGTTGCGCAAAGAGAGGATCGAACACTCCACGCCGCTGTTTTTATACTTGAGAAAGACTGAGAGTGACCATCATCCCTGCTCACTAGGAGAATCAAACACTCTGACGCTGTTTTTATGCCACGGAGGAATAATACATGGCCATAATTGTTGTTCATATTGAAGATCGAACACTCCCCGCCACTATTTTTATACTTGAGACGACTGAGAGAGAGAGAGACCATAACCCTTGCGCACTTAAGAGGATTGAACACTCTCTCCCGCTCTGTCCCTGTCGGCAAAGGATTAAGTGATAGTCACCCTCGCCACGCTAACGACTGCAACGCTCCCTCCCGATGTTCCTTTGTTTTCCTTTTGTTTTCGTTTTTGCCGGAGATCGTTAGCGAGGATTAACTAACCATGATCCTCGCACAGCTAAAAAGAAGAAAAAAAAAGACTCGGACACTCCCTCCCCGATGTTGTTTTTTTCCTTTTTTGCCAGGGAATGTCGAGACGGCTTAGGCAAGATTAAAGAGCTGCGTTGCGTGCCTAGGAGAGATAAAAGGAACTTAAGTTTAACACGTGATAATTTTGAAGGATTGTCCGGATTAGGAATGCCGAGTGAGAGATAAGACTTGAGTGCGTGAGTGACAGAAGTGGGAAAGATTTTAATGAGTGAGCGAGTGAGTAAGAAAGATAAGGCAAAGTAAGTACGCATGAAGGAAAAAAGAAAGTAGGAAAGTAAGAAAATCGAAATAAAGAACGGGTGCGAAACGAAATTAAGGGAAAGGGGAAAGGAAGACAACTTAGGAGAGATTAAAGAGCTGCTTTGCGTGTCTGGGAGAGATAAAAAGAACTTCAATTTAACACGTGTATAATTCTGAGGGATTGTCACGGTTAGGAAGGCCGAGTGAGCGATAAGCCTTGAGTGAGTGAGTGAGTGACAGATGTGGGAGAGATTTGAGCGAGTAAGTACGAAAAAGGGAGAGTAAGTATTTTTATTTTGTTTTTACGTTTTTCCTGTGGCGCTGGTATATATAGGCTTTCTATTTCAAGGTGGGGATTGATGGTCGGCCTCAGCCTGTTGTGGCGCAGGCAAGTGTTTATAGAGGTGCCATCTTGCTTGGCTCATGCTGCCCACCGGAGCTCATCTTTGATCCTCTTTTTAGAGAGAGAATCTAGAGCCAGGGTTGATAGGTTGTCTTCAGGCCAGCATGTGGGTAGTCTGTGGCCACTGGGCGGTGACCGAAAAATTCCAACTGTGGCGGCTGGCGGAACTCGAACCCGCGTCCTTCTGGAAGCGGCGCCGATACACTAACCACTCAGCCACCGCCTTATCGGGAAAAAAAGGAAGTAGGCAAGTAAAAAAGTAGGAAATAAAAAAAAGTATGCGTAACCAGATAAGAAGGAAAAAGGAAAGGGAGGAAGCGAAAAGCCGAAGGAAAATATGAAAGAGAAGTTCGGGGAAAATTCAGTATAGTATAAATTGGATGTTATAATAAAAAAAAAGAATATGATATAAAAGAAAAAAAAAGTCTATACAAGTGACAACACACACACATACACACAAATGTCTACACTACACATTTCTTACACAATTTCCCTACGGTTACCCTCTCTCTCTCTCTCTCTCTCTCTCTCTCTCTCTCTCTCTCTCTCTCTCTCTCTCCTAGGCCCCTCTAATCCTACCTGGGCATACCTGGCGAGCCCGTGACAAGCAGGTAAGCTGATCAAGGGAACACCTGAAGCTTGGCATTACCTGTAAAGAGATTAGGGGGGGAAGGGAAGGGGGAAGAGAGGGAGGGAGAGAGGGGGAAGTGAGGGAGGGTAGGGGGAGGGTGGCGAGGGGTGAGTGAGGGAAGGAGAGAGAGAGAAATAAGGAAGAAAAGAGGAAATGAGAGAAAAAAAGGAGAGAACGAGAACAAGAGAGAAAAAGAGAAAAAGGGAAAAAGAGCGAAAAGGGAGAAAAAGAAGAGAAAAAGAGGTGAAAAGAGAGAAAATGACGAAGAAATAAAAAAGAAAAATGAGCGAAAAGGGAGAAAAAGAGAGAGAAAGAGGAAAACAGAGAAAAGGAACGAAAAGAGAGGGGAAAAAAGAAGAAAGAGAGAAAAAGAAAAAAACAAGAGAAAGGAAAAGAGGAAATGAAACCAAAAGAGGAAAAAGAGAACAAAAGAACAAGGGAGAAATGGAGAAAAAAGGATAAATGAGAGAGAGAGAGAGATGGGGAGGGGGAGGCACATGTTGAGTCTCTGTTGCCTGGTGTCACGAGGCGCCAATCAATATATATTTTTCTCTGACGGGTAAAAATTTTGTGCAGTGAAAATATAAAATGTAATCTAGGGCCTCATAACGACGCCAGGGCTCCGATTTTTACCTTAAGGGAAGAAGTATAAGGACTCTCTTCGCGGGTTCTAAAAAGTTGAGTCTGGTTCACCTCATTGTCCGTCAAGCTCTGTTAATCTTTTTTTTACAGCAGAGGAGTCCGTTCAAGGGCATAATAAAACGTAACAAATGTAAAAAAAAAGAAGAAAAATGCCCAATACTCACTGCTCCTAAAAAGAGTTAGAGGAGTGGCCGGAAGATAGGTTGAAAGAAATTTGTATCAAGTAGAGGTAAAACTAAAGGTAAAATTGATATTTGCCAAACATGTGATTTTCTTCCCTCCCTTTAGAGAAGTTCATTTACATATTTCGTATATCTTATTTTCATATTATTTTTGTGAGTCTTCTTTTTTACCTTGGTCAAGTTTTGATATTTTTTTCGTGTATTTTATTTTTTTATTATATTCTGTAAAATTGATAATATTTCCCAAACTTATGTGATTTTCTTCCTTACCATTCGAGTTCATTTATATTTTTCGTATATTTTATTTTTATATTGTTTTTGTTAGTCTTCTTTTTTACCTTGGTCAAGTTTTAATATTTTTTTCGTGTATTTTATTTTTTTTATTATATTCTGTAAAATTGATAATCTTTTGCCAAACTTATGTGGTTTTCTTCCTTACCATTCGAGTTCATTTATATTTTTCGTATATTTTATTTTTATATTGTTTTTGTGAGTCTTCTTCTTTACCTTGGTCAAGTTTTAATATTTTTTCTCGTATATTTTATTTTTAGTTTAATTTTGTGTTTATTTTTGCTCGCTTAAGTCTTCTATGGCTGAAGAATATGAGGAATCGTACAACACAGCTTCACACACACACACACACACACACACACACACACACACACACACACACACACACACACACACACACACGTATATGTTATGTTTCTCTCTCATTTCAGTTTACCAGACTTTATTTATAATGGTATATTCTTCCTGCTTTATTCTATTCCTGTAGTCTCTGTTCTTCATGTGTGTCTGGGCAAAAGGCTTCGTAAATATTTGTAGTTTTCCGGCAACACTTATACATTTTCTTTATTCATACGCATCTACAACACTGAAGCTGTCTTAAATTTCCTAGGTTAACGGAGATGGTATAAGTGCGTATGAGTTTCCCTTTCTCTTTTCCTCCCAAGTCGAGTTATTTTTTTATTTAAGTTTCCTCAGTTTTCATTTTCTCTCTCTCTCTCTCTCTCTCTCTCTCTCTCTCTCTCTCTCTCTCTCTCTCTCTCTCTCTCTCTCTCTCTCTCTCTCTCTCTCTCTCTCTCTCTCTCTCTCTCTCTCTCTCTCTCTCTCTCTCTCTCTCTCTCTCTCTCTCTCTCTCTCTCTCAAAGCATAAGAAATAAAATCTGGTCTCAGGACGAAAAGAAAGACTGTGGAACTTAAATTTACAATGAGCATGCAAAGTGGAGGAAGGAAGGAAGGAAGGAGGAATGGAGGGAGGGAGAGAGAAGGAAGGAAGAAGGGAACGAACCGGAAGTGAAAAGGAGGGGGAGGAGGGGAAAGGGAATACAGAGGAAGAGAAACACAGTAGAGAGAAAGGAAGGAAGGAAGGAAGGAAGGAAAGAATAAGGATATAAGAAGAGGGAGAGAGGAAGAAAGACACTGAGGAGAGATGGAGGGAAGAATAGTTGACAGAGGAGAGTGGGAAGAAGATGGAACGGTGGAAGAAAGAAAAGAGAAAAGAATTAAGAAAAATGTATGCAAGGAGGAAAAAGAATTTGAGAAGTGGAGGGAAAAATGGCGAGGGATTAAAGATGTAAGAGAGAGAGAGAGAGAGGCTTTTATCATCCTGAATTCCTAAATGGAGGATCAGGAAGCTACTTAACCCTTTATATTCTCTCTCTCTCTCTCTCTCTCTCTCTCTCTCTCTCTCTCTCTCTCTCTCTCTCTCTCTCTCTCTCTCTCTCTCTCTCTGTACTCTTATCTTCCTTCACTTCCTTCACTTCCCTCCTTCCTTCCTTCCTTCCTTCCTTCCTTTGGTCTTTCGTGAATATATTTACAAGACTTCATCATTTTTATCTTTCTTATATTTTTCTTTTTCCTTTTATCTTCTTCTCCTCAAGTATCTCTTTGCATCAGAAAGGAAGAAGAGAAGGAGGAGGGGGAGGGGAAGGAGGAGGAGGAGGAGAGGAGGAAGGGAAAAATGAAGAATGAAAATAAGGAGGAGGAAAAAGCGGAGGACAGTCTTGATTTTTCCAACCTTATTCTTCTCTCCCTCTCTCCCTCTCCTCCTTTTCTTCTCTTCTGCAGATTCGGTTTCTCATTCTTTCTCTTCTCAGCATTTTTATTCAATCTTCCTTGAGCTCTTCCATTCCTTTCTCTTTGTGTGTCTTTAGAATGTCTCTCATCTCAGTTTCTCTGTCTGTCTGTCTGTCAATATGTGTGTGTGTGTGTGTGTGTCTGTCTGTCTGTCTGTCTCTATCTGTCTGCCTGTCTCTGTCAATCTCTCTATTTATCTCTCTCCCTCTATCTATCTAACTATGCATCTGTCTATTTGTTTGCTGTGTGTCTCTATCTATTTCGATGTATAAGTGTCTCTATTTATCTATTTATCTGTCTGTCTGTCCTTCACCTCTAAGTCCCTGGTGAGGCAAATTGCTGTTACCTGGGAGACCCGCGAAGGTGAGACGAGGTAGCCTGCGAGGATCAATATATGTCACGCACCGGGGACGCGGGGAGACTAATGCGTGCACCGGGGCGCGGCGGAGGCTGGCGGCGTGTCGTGGCGCGCTGGAGGGCTTCGTTTGACTTGCATTCCATTATTTTTTGTGTGTTTTTGTCTTAATATTTTTTGTGGCTTTGTTTTTTCATTTGTTTTTTCCATTCTTCACTCTTGTTCTCTCTTCCTCTCTTCCTTTCTTTCCTTCATATATTTTTCTGAGGGTTTTCTTTCTTCATTTCTCTCTTTTATTTCCTTTATCTATCTCCTACTTTCTTTATCTCATTATCTTTATTAGTTTCTTTTTTTAATATTTTTACTTTTTTTAACTTTATTCTTCCTACAGTTTCATATATCTTTGTTCTTTTCCACAAGTTTCTTTATTATTCATTCTATTTCTTTCCTCTCTATCCTCCACTATCTCTTTCCTTATCTCTTTATTATTTTCTTTTTTTAATATTTTTACTTTTTTTTAACTTTTTACTCCTACCGTTTCATAAATCTTGCCCTTGTTCTTTTCCTTAAGTTTCTCTATTTTTCATTCTCTTTTTTTTCTTCCTTTCTATTCTCCACTATCTCTTTCCTTATCTCTTTATTATTTTCTTTTTTTTTATATATTTTTGCTTTTTTATAACTTTTTACTCCTACAGTTTCATAAATCTTGCCTTTGTTCTTTTTCCTGAAGGTAATCTATTTTTCATTCTCTTTCTTTCTCTCTCTCTCTCTCTCTCTCTCTCTCTCTCTCTCTCTCTCTCTCTCTCTCTCTCTCTCTCTCTCTCTCTCTCTCTCTCTCTCTCTCTCTATCCTCCACAGGGCAATTTTTACACCTGGTCGATTTAGTTAATTACTTCGGGCAGGTAATTCGAATCTTTCTCGCACGTCGTCGCTCATTATCTTTATTTTCTTTTATTGTTTTATCTTATTTCTTCCTGCTCTGTCATTACCGGAATTTTTGGGTATTTTTCTTTTCCTCTTTTATTCTGCTGATTGCGAATTAGGGAAGGAAACACACACACACACACACACACACACACACACACACACACACACACACACACACACACACACACACACACACACACACACACACACACATCTGCTCCTTTCCCTGTGTTTTTGTTGTTTTCCTTTTTTTCCGCCCAAGTCGAGTTATTTCTTATGTAAGTTTCCTCAATTTTCATTATCTCTCTCTCTCTCTCTCTCTCTCTCTCTCTCTCTCTCTCTCTCTCTCTCTCTCTCTCTCTCTCTCTCTCTCTCTCTCTCTCTCTCTCTCTCTCTCTCTCTCTCTCTCTCTCTCTCTCTCTCCACCCTACAAAGAAACCGTGTGTTGATGTTTCTTGACGGAGGAGGAAAAGGACGAGCAGGAGGAGGAGGAGGAAGAAGAGGAAGAGGGAGAGGAGGAGAAGGAGGAAGTAGAGTTTGAAGTTGTTTTGAAGGCTGTTTGTGTATCTATATGTGTGTGTGTGTGTGTGTGTGTGTGTGTGTGTGTGTGTGTGTGTGTTCCTTATTCCTCCTTTCCTCCCTCTTCTTCTCTTCCTCCTCATTCTCTTTCTTCCCTCCAACTTATCATTTCTTTCTCTATTCCTTCATTTCTTCCCTTCCTCTCTTTTCTTCTCTTCTAATCTCCCTTTTTTATCATTTCTTTCCTCCTCCTTTATCTCTCTCTCCCTTTCCGCCCTTTCTTCCACCCTCCCTTTCTCCTCATCTCCCTCCTTTCCATTCTCCTCTTTCTCCTCTCCCTCCTTCCCTTCCTCCTGTCTCTCCTCTCCCCTTCCCCCTCCACTCCCTCCTCCTGCTCCTCCTCCTCCCTTCCTCTCCTCCCCAAACTTCCATTTCCTCCTCAGAGCTTCCTGCCGCCAAAAAGAACTTACGGATTAAGGTAAACATGCCCCTCCTCCTCCTCCTCCTCCTCCTCTTCCTCTTCTTCCTCCTCTTATGTGCTTCCGTACCTCTCGACATTTCTCCATATACAAAATATTTTCCAGCCTCCCCTTCTTCCGCTCTCCTCCTCCTCCTCTTCCTCCTCCTCCTCCTCCTCCTCCTCCTCCTCCTCCTCGGCCAGGTTCACTCCAGATGTCTCTCGGGCATAAACAAGAAGTACAGATGACGTAAACAGGACAACATCTCTCTCTCTCTCTCTCTCTCTCTCTCTCTCTCTCTCTCTCTCTCTCTCTCTCTCTCTCTCTCTCTCTCTCTCTCTCTCTCTCTCTCTCTCTCTCTCTCTCTCTCTCTCTCTCTCTCTCTCTCTCTCTCTCTCTCTCTCTCTCTCCTGACTTGTTTTGGAATGTTAAGCTCAGTTTAGTGTGTTAGAGAGAGAAGAAGAAGGTGGAAATCGGACCCAGGATCAACAGGTTAGAAGGTTATTCAGCGCAGTAGAACATAAACAGGTGAAGGAAGACTTGCCAAACACTCTCTCTCTCTCTCTCTCTCTCTCTCTCTCTCTCTCTCTCTCTCTCTCTCTCTCTCTCTCTCTCAGGTTCTCATTTTTCTCTTTTTATTTCGTTCAGACAAAAAAGAATAATATAAATTGAAAATAAAAAGAAATAAAGAAAAAAAATGATCAAGGAAATTACGCAAAAGTGAAATAATGAGAAGGCTGATAAAGTTTGGACGCACACGGAAATGGGAAAGGAAATGAAGGGACCAAAAATGCGAGGGAAAGAGAAATGATGAATGCAAGAAACAAAGGAAGCTAAATAAGATATGAGAAAGATTAAACGCGAGGGAGAGAGAGAGGAGAATAATAATGATTCATGGAGCAGAGAAAGAGAGAAAAATTGAAAAGGGGAGAAAAAGAATGTTTGATAAAAGGAAATGAAAACAAATGATAACAGTATTAAATTAGGAGACAGTGGAAGCATTTTACAAGGAGAGAGAGAGAGAGAGAGAGAGAGAGAGAGAGAGAGAGAGCACATGTTTCAGAGAGATTGAATCGTGAAGGAAGAGAACACACACACACACACACACACACACACACACACACACACACACACACATACACAAATGCACTAGATATATGGAGAGAAATCTTGTTGGACGCGAAGGGGAGAGAGAGTTAGCCCAAAGGGAAGGAAGGGAGAGTAGGAAGGGAGGGAAGGAGGGGAAAGGGAAAGAAGGAAGGGATAGGGAAAGTTAGGGAAACGAAGAGGGGAAGGAAAGGGGGAGGAAGTGAAATATTATTAAAAAGATAAGTGGAGAGAGAGAGAGAGAGAGAGAATAGGCTCGCTTTAACGTGGAGGGGAGTAGAGAGAAGATAGGAAGAGAGCAAATAATGAGGGAGAGAGAAAGAGAGAAAGAGAGAAAATATAATAAAAATAATAAAGCTAACTCACTTTATTTACTTTATCTTTTCTTTGTTTTGAGGGAGAGAGTTGAAGAGAGTTTGTGTTACAGGATTAGGGACATTATATTGTGTGTATGTGTTTGTGTGTTTGTGTATGAGAGAATTATAGGCCTATGCGATGTTCAATGATTTTTTTTTAATTCACAGATGGACGCAAGGAAACTGAAAAATAATGTAAGTACTGAATTTCTTTACTACGTTTTATTTATATTTTTTTCATTTGTTGCATTTGTTTCCATTTTTATTCTTTATTTTCTCTATTATTTCTTTCCCCGGTTTCATGGCGGCCCTGTTACGGTTCTCAGTATTTTAGTATTTTTCATTTGTTACATAATTAATCTTCTTATTCATCTAGTCCTACTCTTTCTTTTCTCGGTTCCCTGTTGCGTTTCTTCATTATCTGTGTTTTCATTCATTTGTTACATCTATTTATCTTTTTATTAATATTTTTTTCTATTACTTCCTTCCCTTAGTTGTTTTCCTTACTTACTTTTCTTGCTTCACTTAATATTTATCTGTTATATCCTTCCTCGTTTCTATGGCGGTCTAGTTTGCTATCATAATTACTAGTGTTTCTTTTCATTACTTGCTCTGTCCGTCTGTTCATCCATGTCTCGCTTTATTCACCCTTTTCTGACATTTCCTTCCCCGGTCGTGTCGTGTTCATGTCCTGTTCGCGGCGGTGTTGTGAGTCTGGTCCGTGTCAGCGCCTCAAAAACAAAGCTCACTTTATGGCAGCAGCTTTTTCCCGGCTGCCTTGGCGCGCTGTGAGACCTTGTTCCTTCAGTTTATGTGCTGACGTGCGTTCTCTCGACATATTTTTGGCTGTAGGGATGAATCAGTCAGTCAATGAATGGGGGCATCGCCGAGGGGTGCGTCGCCTCGCCAACCCTACAACGCCATCCCCCGTTGTCACTCCAAAGCCTGTACTCTTAAGCGTCTCGGCGCCTCAGTTCGCCTGTTTGAAAAGCCTCTCGTAGAAGTTACTGGGATTTTCATGGACTGTTTTGTGATGCTGGTGGTAGGTCGACCTGACTGCTGCACCATGAACGGAAAAATCACAAAAACCCGATTAATCTTCTCTGTGGCCTTGGGAAATAGTCGTAACGAAAGCCTGAGACATTTAATAATATTGACCGATGTTTATCTCCACGCAGATCACTTTCCTGTCCTAAGTGACTCGTGGAAGGATTTATTGACTTGTTTTAGCCATGAGCTTTATGGGCGCCCCGCTGGCAGGCTTCACACAGATTTGTCTCAGAGAAACAACCAACGAGCAGGTTTGATATTTAGATAGTCATGAGAGGGTGTCACATGCGCACATAGTCGGAGTTGGCGTTCACCGACTATACAAGTAAGATTCATCGACTTTCTCCAACCATGACCTTAATGGGCGCCCCCTTGGCCCGCTGCACACGATTGTCTTGCATAAACAGTTGCAATCCGTTGAACAAGGTCGATATTCAGAGAGCGTGCCACGTGCCCATATAGCCGGAGTTGGCGGTCGGGGACTATGCAAGTAAGATCCATCGACTTTCTCAAACCACGAACTGTATGGGCGCCCCCTTGGCTACTACACATAGAATTGCCTCTCACAGAATCAACCCGGTGAGCAGGATCGACATGTAGGTAGCGTGCCACCTGCCCGTATAGCAGGAGTTGGCGGTCACGGACTATACGAGTAATAAGCCTCAATTCAGTCTCACGAGGTATTCATATACTCGACAAGAAATCATTCCTCTGATACTCTCTGATACTGGGAAGACATATTATCACGCGCGTCAAATCAACTCTTCAATTCATGTTTTATCATCCGTGTACCAAACTCATCAATTTAAGACAGGGAGAATCCGGTTCTTTGTCCTGGTGCAAAGATATCAACAAGCAATATTTTCTTCCTGAGCGAGCCCATAACGCCGCGAGTCAAGCTAATCCGCCGGAGGACTTATTGACATACCTCGTGATTAAATACGTTATCTTTCATCATAACGTTAATACTGATTGACGATAAAGAAAGATTGATGGATAGCGCTGCCACTTCACTCCGTCGCGATAAACAGGTTAGCAAATTATTTAAGGAAACAGATACTTAAGAATGATAAGGAAAGGATGATTTGACAGTAGATTAACAAAACAGAGGAACGGATTACGACCTCTGGCTTAAAACAATAACTTCAATCTTTCAATATGTGTGTGTGTGTGTGTGTGTGTGTATGTGTGTGTGTGTGTGGGTGTGGGTGTGTGTTTGAAGTGTATCGATATGCATGTGACTATTGTTTGAAAGGGATTATTGAGTTCAAGGGTGCATGTGTGTGTGTGTGTGTGTGTGTGTGTGTGTGTGTGTGTGTGTGTGTATGTGCGTGTCACTAGTGCACTGTTGAGCTATTTTAATAAACCTGCAATACCTCTCCTCCTCTTCTTTATTGCATTCCTCCTCTTCCCCTCCTTTCCATTTTATCTCCTCTCCCTCCCTCCTCCATCGTTCCATTCTCTCTATAACATTCTCTCTCTCTCTCTCTCTCTCTCTCTCTCTCTCTCTCTCTCTCTCTCTCTCTCTCTCTCTCTCTCTCTCTCTCTCTCTCTCTCTCTCTCTCTCTCTCTCTCTCTCTCTCTCTTCCTTCCTTTGTTACTGCCATATTTACGTTTCAGTATCTTTATTTTATCTCTTCATTGTTCCTTTGTGCTATATTTTGGAGCGTCAGTATCTATTATCTCATTATTCATTCTCCTTATCTCTCTTTCTCTGTTCCTTTTCTTCTCTCTCTATGACTGTCTTTGTATGTCAAGTCTCCTATTTATTACCTACGTCTTTGTTTACTGTCTCTATTGTATAATTTATTTTTCTCTTCCTCATCCATCTCTTATTTCTACTGCTACTACCATTACCACTACTACTACTACTACTACTACTACTACTACTACTACTACTACTACTACTACTACTACTACTACTACTACTACTACTACTACTACTACTACTACTACTACTACTACTACTACTACTACAACCACCACTACTACAAACATATTACACACACACACACACACACACACACACACACACACACACACACACACACACACACACACGCACACATGTAAGAATATATGAACACACAAACAAACACACGGACAAACAAACAAACAAACATCCATCTCCTTCATAAAGCCGGGCGCAACTCTCTCTCTCTCTCTCTCTCTCTCTCTCTCTCTCTCTCTCTCTCTCTCTCTCTCTCTCTCTCTCTCTCTCTCTCAATCGTTTCGTAAATGGATTAACTGGACTCGATCAAGAAATGGATGAAGAGGAGAAATAGAAAGAGGAGGAGGAGGAGGAGGAGGAGGAGGAGGAGGAGGAGGAAAATGGGAAAAAAGGAAGAAGGTGATGAGAATGCAGAATTGGAGAGATATAGAGGAGGAGAAGGAAGAAGAAGGAGAGGAGAAGGAAGAAGAGGGGGAGGAGGAGGAGAAGGAGGAGGTACACTTCAAATGCATTAAGAAGTAGAGTAAAAAAAAATGCTTATATTTATCTCGTGTTAGAAAATTTACCCGAATACTTTTTACTTCTTTTTCATTAACATTTCAAAGGTTGTGTGTGTGTGTGTGTGTGTGTGTGTGTGTGTGTGTGTGTGTGTGTACTCGCTCGCCTCTCTGTTTTCGGATACCTTTTGATGTTTTTCGGAGCTTGAAAAAAAATATAGATGAAAATACGTTGCAGGAGTTATTTTGTATTGTTTTTTTTCCTACGGGTGTTGCTGATATTATTATTATTATTATTTTTATTATTATTATTATTTTTATTATTATTATTATTATTATTATTATTATTATTATTATTATTATTATTATTATTATTATTATTATTATTATTATTAACGTTATTTTTACCTTTGTTCATATGCTCTTCGATTTCCACCTTTCATTTTTTTTATATCCTCCTCTTCCTCCTCTTCCTCTTCCTCCTCCCTCTTCTTCTCTTCCTCTCCCTCTTTTTCCTTCTCTTCTTCCATCCTTGTTCGACATCCTAGTATTTTTTTTTTGCATATATATTTAACTTTATTTTTGCTTCTATGTCTTCTTCTCTTTACCTCCTCCTCCTCCTCCTCCTCTTCCTCCTCCTCCTCTCTCTCTCTCTCTCTCTCTCTCTCTCTCTCTCTCTCTCTCTCTCTCTCTCTCTCTCTCTCTCTCTCTCTCTCTCTCTCTCTCTCTCTCTCTCTCTCTCTCTCTCTCTCTCTCTCTCTCTCTCTCTCTCTCATGCACTTCACCGTGTAATTTATTCATCTTCCTTGTGTTGTGTTCGCCCTTTCTTATTTACTTGGTGACGGGGTCCTCTTTTTCTCCTCCTCCTCCTCCTCCTCCTCCTCTATCCTGACTTTCCTCTTCTTCCTCTTCTCTCGTTTTCATCCTTTTTGATCCTCTTTTTCCCTCTCCTGGTCTGTTTACTTCTTCCTGTTTTTTTATCTTCTTTCTCCTCTTCCTCTTTCGTTCTTGCATTCTCCCTCCTCTTCCTCCTATTCTTTCTACTCCTCTTCCCTGCCTTTCTTTCCTCTATTCCTCCTCTCCTCTTTCGTTCTTGTTCTTCACCTTCTCCTCCTCCTCCTCCTTTTCTTCCTCTACCTCTTCTTCCTTCTCCTCTTCTTCTTCAACCTCCTCTTCTTCCTTCTCCTCTTCTTCTTCTACCTCCTCCTCCTCTTTCTCCTCTTCTTCATCTACCTTCTCGTCCTGCTTCCTCCTCCTCTTCCTCCTTTTCCTCCTCTTCTTCTTCTTCCTCCTCCTCGCCGTCTTGCACACTCTTACCTGTAAAAAAAAGAGAGAGGCAAATATTAGTTACACACTTCTGTATATTTTGGCATTTTTGTACTTTTTTTTTCCTCGTTGATTTAGTTTACTTTTTTTTTAGCCTAGTTTTTTTTTCCTGGCCTTATTTTTATGCATTAGTCTTTCGCCCGTTTCTTTTTATTATTTATTTTTCTTCTGGGAAGTGCACGATAGCTTTTTTGTTTTGTTTGAGGTACGATAACTTCTGCCAGAGCTACGATGCTGGTCTGTTAGGGTATCGTATCAGAGGTTAGGATATGTTAGTCTATGTTCTGTTCTGTTATGTTATG
>NC_066561.1:10250715-10258215 GCF_024679095.1 Eriocheir sinensis | reverse complement strand
AAAAAAGAAAATCAGAAACTGGTATGGAACAGTTAGAATTTAGAAGTCCGTTTTAACATGGAAAGTCAGGTACGTTTAGTTTCAAATATATTAGAGAACGTGGGAGAGTTAATTAGTAAACAGTGTGCTTTTGAAATACGTATAGAAGTGAATGAAATCAGAAATCAGCAGGAAAAGGTTGATATGTATGATACGTCACTTCAGTTTGGTTTAAAATGTACTGGAACAGGTGCGAGTTTTTTTTTTTTTTTTTTACAGCTAAGGAATCACCTCAGTAAACAGTGTATCTTTAATTAGTAAACGGAGTACCTTTAAAATACGTACAGAAGTGAATGGAATCAGAAATCAGCATGAAAAGGTTGATATGTATGATACGTCACTTCAGTTTGGTTTAAATGTTTTGGAAGAGGTGCAAGTTTTTTTACATCTAAGGAATCAGGTCAGTAAACAGTGCATCTTTAATTAGTAAACGGAGTACCTTTAAAATACGTACAGAAGTGAATGGAATCAGAAATCAGCATGAAAAGGTTGATATGTATGATACGTCACTTCAGTTTGGTTTAAATGTATTGGAAGATGTGCGAGTTTTTTTACAGCTAAGGAATCACTTCAGTAAACAGTGTACCTTTAAAATATACGAAAGTGAAGTATATCCGAAATAGGTATGGAAAGGTCAGGTGTTACGGGTCGGTTTTAAAGAGCAAGGGATGGGTAAATTTTTAAAGTCAGGTGCGAGAATTAATCAGTAAACAGTGTACCTTTTCATCGGAGGCAACAAGTCAGAAACAGGTATGAAAAGTTAAGGTTTCAGGAGTCAGTTTTAAAAAGCAAGAAATGGGAAGGTCTTTAAAGTCAGGTGCGAGAATTCATCAGAGAAGACGATGTACCTTTCAATCTACGTATCGAAGGTAAAGCAATCAGAAATAAGTAAGAAAAAGTTGAGGTCAGTTATAATATGCAAAGTCACGTAAGTTTGGTTTCATATGTATTTAAACAGGTTCACAAATTCATCGGTCAACAGTGTACCTTCAAAATCTACGTATCCGAGGCAGAGAATAAAAAATCGGTTTGAAAAAGTTGAGGTCAGTTTTAACATGCAAAGTCAGGTAAGTCTGGCTTCAGATGTATTGGGACAGGTGCAGGAGACAATTAGTAATCAGTGTACGTTTAAAATCTACGTATTGGAGGCAAAGAATCAGAAAAGGGTATGAAAAATTTGCCAGTTTTAACATGGAAAGTCAATTCAGTTTGGCTTCATATGTAGTGAAAAGATTATGTGTCAGAGTTCAGTTTTACAAAGAAAGGTTGAAAAAATCTTTAAAGTCAGGTGCGAAAATTAATTAGCAAACAGTGTACCTTTATATATCCGTACAGAGGTGAGATGAATCAGAAATTGAGTCAGTTTGAACATGCTAAAGGAATTAATTTTGGTTTCACGTGTATTGGGACAGGTGCGAGAGTTACCTAGTAAATAGTGTACCTTTAAATGTAGGTATAAAGGTCAAATAAATCAGAAATGGAAATGGAAAGATAAGGCGGGTCAGTTTTAAAAAGCAAAGGATGGAGAAACTTTTAATGTGAGGCGCGTGAGTTACCTGACCAACAGTGTACATTTAAATGGTCAGGAAGAAGTGAAATAAATCCGAAATAAGTATGAAGTGGATAGGAAGAGTCAGCGGGGTCAGATTTTCAAAGAAGCGGAAGGAAAAAAAATGATAAAAAAGTCAATTAAGTTTGGCTTCAAAGTGCAAAATTAATATGCAGCATTTAAAAGGTAGCTCATTTAATATATGCAAAGATCCGTGTTCCGTGAAGCAAATTACCTGTGATTTCGACTTAATAACCTTCACAACTTTAGCTCGTGTAAACTATCGCGAACAATTACGTACGGCAATTACGTGTAACAAGCGTGACACACAAATCAGCTGGACTCACAAAGAACCTTGATTATGTGAAGGAGCTCTACCCCCGGTCCGGCAACTTTAGGGTAATATTTCGTGCGTCTTCCGAGAGTAGCGTAGAAGAAGTAATACAGAATAAATCACGTCGGAAAACACTTTAATTTTTATGTACGCAATTATATCTGATTACGTAAAGGAGCTCTAACACAAGACAATTAACTTTATGGTAATATTTCATGCCCTTCCGAGAGTGGCGTAGAAGAAGTGTTACTGAATGAATCACTCCAGAGCACGCATTTTATCTTTACGCAATTATACCTGAGTCTGGGAAGGATCTCTACACCGGGACAGATAACTTTTAGGGTAGTAATTCGTGGGCCGAGAGTGACGTAGAAGAAGTATTGCAGAATGAATCACGCCAGAATACATGTTTTATTAAGTACGCTCTTGCAGTTGAATTGAATTGTGTGAAAAGGTTACATATTGCGATAAAAAGATATCAGGAAATTACTTAAAACAGACTTATTACTTCTATTATAATTGCAGTTCCCTTTTGGTTTGAGTGTGATGAGTCTGGATATTAGTGAAAAGGAAGCTGGGAATTGCCTAAGATTTGATCATTGTGACTTTACACACGTACAGCCGAGCAAGTCAAAGAATTCGTGTACCCGTCTAGTGTAGCTTCGGAATATTACAGGAATCATTAAGTCCTCCGAAATGTCCATGGATATATATACCAAATTACACTTGTGTTCGGAATATGCGTAACGAACAAATACTGCAATGAAAGAAAGGCAAGGGAGATTAATGTAAGGTTTTATAATTACGCCAAAAAAATATTTGTGTTTTTAGCATTTTCATTTTGTTTATATTAGAAAAAAATGTTAGTGTCTCATTACTTAAATAAAATAGATATAATAAATAGACTATATATACAACCATAATAAAACAAAAACAAAGAAAAGGAAACGATAAATCACTACATCGCCCATTTGCAGAAAGAGAAAGAACTCATTGCCAGCTCAAAATTGCTGTAAAAAAAAAATGAATAGAATAAATGGTTCAAATTACTGTATACCAAGCAATTATGCACACCAGTTAAAAGTCGGCACGTAGACCACTCAGCACAGGTGTTGAAGCGGAGGCAAGGCAATCACGTCCCCACCTTAATAGTGATTGGCTTTAATAGTAACCCGAGTGTCTGGAAAGTCACGGATTAAGCCAAGTGATAAAGCCGTTCTAGGTATTATGTTAGGGCAATCAACAGGTGGCGATCTGGGTCAGGCAAACAGGGTATTAAGCACAGGTGAGGAGAGTGAGTATTTAGAAACGTTGGTCCTTTTAATTCATATGTAAAATGTATTGAAGAGAAGAGGCGAATAAATGCATCTCAGTACTAAATAAATACACTCACCTTCCATCCTATACACAATAAAACACATTTATTTTTCGTCTCCATCGTATGTACACTAAACACATTAATTATTCGCCTCTTCCTCTCTTCAATGCACTTTATATCTGAATTAAAAGGACGAATCTTTCTAAATACTAAATAAATACACTCACCCTAAATCCTATACTTACTAAAACACATTTATTACTCGTCTCCATCGTATATACACTAAACACATTAATTATTCGCCTCTTCCTATCTTCAACGCACTTTACATCTGTATTGAAAGGACCAATCTTTCTAAATACTAAATAAATACACTCACTCAGTATTTAAAAAGATTGGTCCTTTTATATATACATATATATATATATATATATATATATATATATATATATATATATATATATATATATATATATATATATATATATATATATATATACACACACACACACACACACACACACATAATTTAAATCATTGGATTTTGCTCATGACAGAACAGTTAAATAATTTTAAATACAGTTTATTTAATTTTGATTTAAATCATGATTTTTTTAACTCTGATTTACATAATTTTGATTTAAATCAAAACAACCCTGTGTTTAATAGATTTCTAGACGGGAGTATTGCTATTTTTACCTCTTCTATATAAATTCGCTGTATTTTTCACCACTCTTTTCATAACTTCTCTGCTATATCTGTTTAATGGATTTTTAGATGGGAGTAGGGCCATTTCTTTTACCTCCTCTATATAAATCAGCTATATTTCCCCTACAATTATTTACTTGGTTTCCAGACGGAGAGGGAGCAATTTTTCACCAATCTTCTTTTATCGTAATTTTATGCTATATCTGTTTAATGGATATTATTATTATATAAATCAAGTGATTTAAATCGATTTAAATCAGAGTAAAAAAATCATGATTTAAATCAAAATAAAATAAACTGTATTTAAAATTATTTAAGTGTTATATCAGGAGTAAAATCTAATGATGAAAATTAAATATATATATATATATATATATATATATATATATATATATATATATATATATATATATATATATATATATATATATATATATATAAATCATTAGATTTTCCTCTTGATATAACACTTAATTCAGATATAAAGTGCGATGAAGAGAGGAAGAAGGGAATAATTAATGTGTTTATTGTATATACGATAGAGATGAATAATAAATGTGTTTTAGTGTGTATTTAGAAGTATTGGTTATTTTAATTCAGATGTAAAGTGCATTGAAGAGAAGAGGAAACGGATAATTAATGTGTTTAGTGTATATTCGATGGAGACGAAAAATAAATGTGTTTTAGTGTGTATAGGATGGTGGGTGAGTGTGTTTATTTAGTATTTGGAAAGATTGGTCCTTTTAATTCAGATATAAAGTACGTTGAAGAGAGGAAGAGGCGAATAAATAATGTGTTTAGTGTATATACGATGGAGGGTGATAACTTTTAGGGTAAGAATTCGTGGGCCTTCCGCCGAGAGTGACGTAGAAGAAGTATTGCAGAATGAATCACGCCGTAATACGTATTTTGTTATGTACGCTCTTCCAGTTGTATTGAATTATGTGAAAAGCTTAAATATTGCGATAAAAAGAAATAGGGAAATTTGTGAACATTGGTCCTTTTAATTCATGTGTAAAATATATTGAAGAGAAGAATAGCCGAATAATTAATGTGTTTTAGTACGTATAAGGTGAAGGGTTAATTAATGTAGTGGTCTAGAAATTGAAAAAAAATAGTAGGTAATTTAGATGTAAAATATTATTGAAGAGAAGAATTGAAGAATAATTAGTGTGTTTCATTGTATATAAGGAGATGGAGGAGGAATATAGTGGTCTAAAGATACAAAAAATATTAGTGGTAGTAGTAGTGGAATCGTAACTTAGAATCAAGGAAATTCATTTATCAACAACTACATTTAAATACGGATAAGTTGACTGCTATTCTAAACAGTATCAAATCTTAACACACATTAACCACACATGTAGAGATAAATTATATATGAAGTGTACCTCTTAACCTAGGTGTAAAAAGCATTGAGTTAGTAATAGCTTTGGAAGGGAAGATTAACGTGTTTTCTTGCCTATGAATATGAAAGGAATGTCAAGGAAAGGTAGGAGTAGAAATAAGAAAAGGAAGAGGAAAGGAAATATCAAGGAATAGGAATAGGAAAAGGAAAGGAAACATCAAGGAAATGGAAAAGCAAGAGGAGAGGAAATATCTCTGAATAAGAATAAGAGTAGTAAATTAAATATCAAGGAATAGAAATAAAAACAGGGACCCAATTGGAAAGAAAATATCAAACAGGAATAGGAAAGGAAATATCAAGGAATAGAAATAGAAATAGGGACAGAATTGGAAAGAAAAGGAAATATAAAGGATTGGAAATTGAAATAGGAAGAGACATAGAAAAATAAATAACAAGGAATTAGGGGAAGGATTAGGAACTATCAAGAAATAGAAATTGGAACAGAAATAGGAATGGAAATATCAAAGAACAGGAATAGGAAAGCAAATAATAAGGAATAGGAAGAGAAATAGGAAAAAGAACCGCTAGGAAGAGGAGGAAAACACACAAGAAAATATCAAGGAATTAGTATCATCAAACCAACACATTAAAATACAGACCCATTGACTGCTACTATTACTAACACATTAAACGGATGGCATGTAAGGAAGAGTAAATATTTTGAAGCATTGATCTAGTTATTCGTATCATTCCATCAACCCATTGGAATTATCAACCGAAGGAAAAAGAAATGGAAAAAAAAGTCAGTTGATTAATTGGATTTTCACGAACTGCCAGTAGAAACAGATTCGTCCGCTGTGAAGAGCTGGATTGAGGTAATGGCAGGGGGCGGGTCGTTAGGTAATGTTGTTGTTTTTTTCGTAATAGCAACAGGTGGATAAGTGGGCCTATGTACTGAGCGTTGTCTGTGTATGTTTTTGTCACCTGCGTGTGTGTGTGTGTGTGTGTGTGTGTGTGTGTGTGTGTGTGTGTGTGTGTGCTAGTAGAGAGAGGATGATTCTGGTGGTCTAGTAATACAAAAATAGTAAACATAGTAGTAGTAGTAGTAGCAGTGGTAGTAATAGTAGTAGTATATATTTGTGCATGGTGTTAAAAATGATATTATTAAAGAATACAAGACCTACAGAACAGTGAATTAGAGGTATTGTTAGTGATGAATTAGACGTGATATTAGTGGTAGGGCCAATTAACAGGGAGAGAGAGAGAGAGAGAGAGTGTATGTGTGTGTGTGACAGCCGCCCAACAAGAGAACATATTACCCATGACTACACTGGATTAACACACGTGAATGGAAACACCTGACTACTGTATATGTGGTAAAGGAACCGAATAGAAAACAGTTACGAGATATATATTTGTGTTTTTATATCACATTTAAAAGCTAGTGGGAAAGAAATTAATTATATTTTGTGTACTGACTTTTTATTTTAGTGGTGGAAAGAGGGAGGGAGGGAGGGAGCGTTTGTAGAGTTGATTGGAAAAATGTATTGAAAGTGTGTGTGTGCCTATATGTGTGTGTGTGTGTGTGTGCGTGTGTGTCTGTGAGTGTGTCTGTTAATTTATTTTACGCACTGGCGCCGAAAATGAATTGTAACCCGGAATCATGCAATATATGGGCCGAAAAATGTATGTGACTCGACTATATATTAATTATAGTCACTTTTCGGCCGACGCGGGGAAAAGGGAGAGCAAACAGTAATTAAGAAAGACAATAACGTATCAAAAAATTGGCCCCGCGGATGTTTGTGTACCGATGAAACGTTCGAATTTATCACAATTTATGGGGAGAATTTTTCATGAAAGGTCACATTAATTTTGCGACTGGGTGAGGAAAAAGAGAAACTAAACATGAACTCAGGGAAAGAAATATGAGAAATACACAATAAATTCCAAAATGTTTACCAATACAACACTTTTTTTTCAATATATGGAGTAAAAAAATATATGAAACGAATTTATTAGGTAGAGTAAATGGTTATCAGTGGAAAAAAAATAAGAGAATATATTGATGCTAAAATGTTTACCTATTGAATATATAAAACTTCATTAAGATATTTGGTTTAAAAATGTATATATAAAACACTCTTCCTTCTTCTTCGTTTATTTTTTCGTTTAACTATTATTCTTTTTTATCTTTTCTCTTC
>NC_066561.1:10230715-10245715 GCF_024679095.1 Eriocheir sinensis | reverse complement strand
GGAAGGAAGGAAGAGAGGGAGAGAAAGATAGGAAGAAAGAAGAAGAAACGAGGGGAATAAGAAAGAGAAGAAGGACTGACTGTATATAAGAACTTAAAAGAGGAAGAAGGGAAGGAAGAGAAAGCAAAAGAGATATAGAAGAGACGAAGGAGGAAAGTATAGAAAAAAAAAGAGAAGAAAGTTTAAATAAGACTTAAAGAGAGAGAGAGAGACTAGATAAGAAGTGATTGAAGGAAGAGAGGAGAGATAAAGAGGGAAAGTAGAGATGGAGAAAAGATTAGAGAGATAGAAAGAGAGGAAGAAGGAAGGAAGGAGACAAAACGTGATAACCAGAAACGAGAGAAGATAAAAGTGATAAAAAGGAAGGAGAAGAGAGATAAGAAGCTAATGAAGAGAGAAAGAGAAGGGAGATAAAGAGTAATTGGAGAGAGAGAGAGAGAACTAACCAATTTTACGAGGGAGAGAAGAATCTAGGGAGGAACAAAGGAGAGGGAGGGAAGGGAGAGATAATATACCTCCCTTCTTTGTACAGGGTGGAGGAAAGTAGCAGTGGAGGGAAGAAGGGAGATAAATAGAGGTTAGGGAGAGACAGCTGGAGGGAGGGAAGGAGAGAGAGAGAGAGAGAGAGAGAGAGAGAGAGGAAAAAAGGGAACTGATACTTTGGAAACTTTCTTGATTATGCCCAAAACAGAAGGAGGAGGAGGAGGAGGAGGAGGAGTGTAGGTGTTGGCGATGGAAAAGATAAAGTAGGAGGAGGAGGAGGAGGAGGAGGAAAATTAAGAGTAGGAGGAGACGAAGGTGGCTGCTGTAGTGGTAATGGGTAAGGAAGAGGAGGAGGAAGAGGAGGAGGAGGAGGAGGAGCAGGAGGAGGAGATAGTGAGAGAATCGTCTTGCATTGTGAAACGTCTTGTCCTTTGTTTGGCAAGATGCAACTCATCGCCCTACGTCTCCTCCTCCTCCTCCTCCTCCTCCTCCTCTTTCTGCACCTTCTCATCTTCTCCTCAGTGGTTAATAATCTTCTCCTTGCCATCTCCTATTTTCCTTCCCTCCTTCATTCCTTCCTTCCCTCCTTTCTTTCTTTCTTTCCTTTCTTCGTTCCTTCCTTCTTCCCTTCCTTCCTTCCTTTCTACCTTCCTTCCTTCCTTCCTTCCTTAAATTTAATAACTTGCTCGATCGTCTAATCAGATCCTTTTATACATACTCTCCTATTCATGCCCTGAGGAGGAGGAGGAGGAGGAGGAGGAGGAGGAGGAGGAGGAGGAAGTAGAAAAGGTATTGGAATCTTTTGATGTAGGACCAATTCTAATATTGGGTAAGTAAACATGAGAGAGAGAGAGAGAGAGAGTAAATTACCCCAAATTATGATATACCGGAAATGCACGCGGATCATTAATTCTCTCTCTCTCTCTCAATTTCCCTTACACAGTTTCCTTCCTCCTTTCCTATGTTCCTCTCCCTTCCCTCTCTCCTCCTCCTCCTCCTCCTCCTCCTCCTCCTCCTCCTCCTCCTCCTCCTCCTTCCTTCGCTCACAGCTCACCAGTTTATATCATTCCATTCGGCGCCGCTCAGCAATTTCAATTAAGGAGACAGCAGTACAGCAGGAGGGAGAGTAATGAGGGAGAGAGAGAGAGAGAGAGAGAGAGAGAGAGAGGACAGACGAAAGAAACAAGAGAGAAAAACGAAGAGAAATGGAAGGACAGAGGCTTAGAGAAAGAGAGATAGAGATGGAAGGAAAACGAGAGAGAGGAGGAGAGGGAGAAAAAGTGGAGATAAGAAGATGGAAACAGCGGAGGAGAGAAGGAGAGAAGGGAGGAAAAAAGGTGAGGAAAACATGGAAGGGACAGGTCGGTGATATTAATTTGTATCTCTGAGAACTTCGATAAAGGTCTCAAGGTGATGGAGGTGAGAGAGAGAGAGAGAGGGAAGGAGGGAGGGAGAGATAGAGATGTGTGAGAGGGAGAGGGGAGGGAGGGAGGGCAGAAGGGAGAGATATAGGTGTGAGAAGGAGGGGGAAGGGAGAGTGAGGGAGTTAAGGGAAGGGAGAGATTGACATATAGGTACAGGAAGGTAGGGAGAGGGGAGGGCAAGGGAAGGAAGGAAGGAGGAAAGAGAAGGAGAAAAAAAGATTGACGGATGGATGGAGGATAGATAGAAGGAGAGGTTGATAAAAGTAGGGAAAGGAGAACCAGAAATAAATGAAAAAAAGTGAAGAAAAAATGAAAAAATATCAATAAACAGAAAAAAAAACAGAAATGGAAAATAGATAAAAAAAAAACACATACAAGCAACATACCACTGAAGAAACACACACAAACAAACAAACAAACAAACAAAAACTCAAATAACCACCACAAAAACAGAAACACAAACACAAACAAAACAAAGAACACAAAATCTTAGAAGCAAATTCAGGCCAAACTCAAACAATCCTTCCCCGCCCAGTAAATCCATAGAGGCAGTCAGTCGGCCGGGCAGTGCGCTTCCTAATGAATACCGACAGACATCACTTGATATATTGGCCGGGGGTTAAGGTATGGGACCCAGGTGACCAGTTTGTGGGGGGCGGCGTGAAGGGAAGAGAGGGAAAGACAGAGAGTAAGGGAGGGGGAGAGGGTATAAGGGGAGAGGTAATAGGAGTGAATAGGTAAGGGAATGGAAGGATATGAGGAAATGGAAGACTAGAGGAGGTGAGATAAAACGGAGTTGGGAAAGTTAAGGGAAGTTGGGAGGAGGAAGAAGAGGAGGAAGAGGAGGGAGAAAGCGGAATAGTGGACCAATTTGAGGTTTCTGTAGTGAATAGAACGTTCAGACCTCCTCTTCTTCCTCTTCTTCCTCCTCCTCCTCCTCCTCCTCCTGTTCCACCAAATCACTGAATGTTACTTCCCTACAATATTGTCCTGAACCTGGCTTAATTCTCCTCCTCCTCTTCCTCCTCCTCCTCCTCATCCTCATCCTCCTTATCTTTTGTCTTCTCTTCCTCCTCCTCTTTCTCTTCTTGTTCTTCTTGTTCTTGTTCTCGTTCTTCTTTTCATCTTCATCTTCTTTTCCTTTCTCTTCGTCTTCATCATCATTATCTTCTTCTTTTCTTCTTCTTCTTCTTCTTCTTCTTCTTCTTCTTCTTCCACCTCCTCCTCCTCCTTTTTCTCCTCCTCTTCCTCCTCCTCCTCCTCCTCCTAATCCGCCACTTAGCAGAACACAATAAACCGATAATTTGCGAACATGATTTTGCGGTCGTTTGCGGAATGACTTTACATTTGGTGCCATTTTGCGGCGAGAGGGTGTAAATTGAGGAGGAGGAGGAGGAGGAGGAGGAGGAGAAGCAGAAGACAGAAAATGAGAAGGAGGAGGATTCGGAAAGCCTGTAAAAAGTGTTGCAGGAAAGAAAGGAGGAAGAAGAAGTGAAGGAAAAAGTTAAGGAAGAAGAAAAGGAGGAGGAGGAGGAGAAGGAGGAGGAGCGTTGATGGGAATTTAGAAGGAAGAAAAGACAAAGAAGAAGAAAGCTCGTGAAAAGTGGAGGAGGAGGAAAAAGAAGAAAGAAGGATGAGGAGGAGTAAAAAGAGGAATTAGGCGGAAAAAGAAGAAGAAGAAGAAGAAGAAGAAGAAAAAAAAAAGTAATATTAAAGTTATCAAAGCTTATATTGTCATTACACTGAATAATACTGAATAAAAAAATCATTATAAAAATCTAACCTAGGCCTATTAATATTTCTCGGCCTATGTGAAAGGCAATAATGTGCAGTAGATGGCTATTTATCACATCACCTCCGACCTTATTAACATTATTATTATTATTTTCTAAGGTGGTGGTGATGGTAGTAGTAGTAGTAGTAGTAGAAGGAGAAGGAGGAGGAGGAGGAGGAGGAGGAGGAGGAAGTGTAAGAAAATGAAAACTGTGAGAAGGAAGAAATAAATGAGGAGGAAAATTAAGAGGAGGAGGAGGAGGCGCAGGAGGAGGAGGAGGAGGAGGAGGAGGAGGAGGAGGAGGAGGAGGAGGAGGAGGAGCCATATAAGAATTAAACACACACAAAAAAAACAGGAACCAAACGTGAATTTATATAAAGCAAAACACACACACACACACACACACACACACACACACACACAGTCACAGAAGTCAGAGAAAGGCATCGGTCACCCCACTGAGACGCCCTTCACCTCTCGTGGTCCCCGGGGTGAGCGATTTTTTAATATGCCTCGGAGTCATAATTTACATGTTCGTGTCTGAAGCTAATACTGATACTATTCCTGTTGCTACTACTACTACTACTACTACTACTACTACTACTACTACTACACACACACACACACACACACACACCATTTTTTCATCATTAATGTCTGGCATATTTCATCAATGTCGCTTCTATTTTGAGATAGTAGGTGAGAGAGAGAGAGAGGTAGGCACTTTTCCCATATTAATTACTTTTTTTAAACACACACACACACACACACACACACACACACACACACACACACACACACACACAAACACCTGTCTTCCCTCCCACACGTTCCTCCCTCGTTCATTCATTATTCACTTCCCACGGTTTGTCTGGGTTTTTTCCTCCTCCTCCTCCTCCTCCTCCTCCTCCTCGTCCTCGTCCTCTTTAGTTTCTTGCTCCCTGTTTCTATTGTTCTCGTAATTATGTTCTATTTTTGTCTACATTTTCTTTTGCTTATTTTTTTCTTCTTAATTTTCCTTTTCTTAAATTAGACGTCTCTTGTATTGTTTTTTTTTTATATATTTTTTTCTTATTTTTCCTTTCCTTTCCTTATTCTTTCCCTTATTTCTGATTTTCTTTCTAATTCTACTTTTCTTCTTCCTTTTTTTCTTTTTCATTATATTTTTTCTTATTTTTCTTTAAATAATATATCTTGCCTGCTTTTCCATGTTGCTTATGTTTCTTGTTTTACTTCATCCTCATTCATTTCACCCCCCCCCCTCCTCCTCCTCCTCCTACTACTACTACTACTACTACTACTACTACTACTACTACTAATTCTTTTTACACCTACTCCTCCTTCCGTCCTCCTCCTCCTCCTCCTCCTTTCCCTCCTCCTAGTCCTTCTTACACCTCTTCTTCCTACTCCTCCCCCTCTTCCTAATTCTTCTCATAACTCCTTCTCCTCCTTCCCTCCTCCTCCTCCTCCTCTTCCTCCTCCTCCTCCTCCTCTTCCTCCTTTGTCATGCTCGCTTGTTCCTATATTCTCCTTCCTCTCCACTGACTCATTCTTTTGTCCCTCCTCCTCCTCCTCCTCCTCCTCCTCTTCCTCCTCCTCTTCCTCCTCCTCCTCCTCATTCTCCTCCTCCTCCTCCTCCTGATTTATTGCTTCACGACTGAACAGAAGACTCGATCGGCCGTTGATAAAGGTGTTAGAGTAAATTAGCTCTTTATTTGATGTGGTCTCTCTCTCTCTCTCTCTCTCTCTCTCTCTCTCTCTCTCTCTCTCTCTCTCTCTCTCTCTCTCTCTCATTGACCCGTTCAAGGTTGTCGACACGTTTCCACTTCTCAAACCTCTATTCTTCCTCCTCCTCCTCCTCTTCTTTTTCCTCCTCCTCCTCCTCCTCCTCCTAGTCCTGTAATTTGTCTTCTTTTCTTTTTCTTTCCAATTCTAATTTTTTCCGCTATTTTTACTTTCAATTCCTTTTCATTTTTCCTCATTTTCGTCACTCACTTTCCTCCCTTCCTCCTTTTCCTCTCTCCACCCTTTCCTCTCTCACTCTCTTTCTTCCCTCTTTTCCTCACTTCGTTCTTTCCTTTCCTTTCCTCTCTCTATTCCTTCTTCTGATATTTCTTCTCTGTTGTCTAAAATTAAAAATAGTTACTGATGTCTATTCCTGCACTCACCTTACCTCCTTCTCCTCCTCCTCTTCTTCCTCCTCCTCTTCCTCCTCCTCCTCCTCCTCCTCCTCCTCCTGCTGAGTAAGCCCCCCTCCTCACCTGACAATAATAATGACATTTCCGAAAAGTTTGTCGTTCATTTTCTGCTGAACAAAAACCTGAAATTCCCTTATCATTTTCCTCTTCCGCCTCTCTCTCTCTCTCTCTCTCTCTCTCTCTCTCTCTCTCTCTCTCTCTCTCTCTCTCTCTCTCTCTCTCTCTCTCTCTCTCTCTCTTTATTACGAAACTCCTTCCGTAAAATATATGTACTAACTCCCCTCTCTCTCTCTCTCTCTCTCTCTCTCTCTCTCTCTCTCTCTCTCTCTCTCTCTCTCTCTCTCTCTCTCTCTCTCTCTCTCTCTCTCTCTCTCTCTCTCTCTCTCTCTCAGGCTGGCCACCCATTCGTTTTCGTATCGATTCTCTCTCTAATGTTAGTTATTGGTGCATGACTTACTCTCTCTCTCTCTCTCTCTCTCTCTCTCTCTCTCTCTCTCTCTCTCTCTCTCTCTCTCTCTCTTCCTGCCAATGTAACGGAGGTGAGTAATGAGGCCACGCGCGGCTATAAACTATACCTGGAACTACACTTTGCCTTCCTTTCTCTCTGTTTGTTTGCCCTAGTAAGTGTAAATGTCGAAGTAATTCCCGTAGACTTTCCCCACTAATACAATAACTCTGCCTTGCCTTTCTATGTAGTTTTGCCCTAGTAAGTGTAAACGTCGAAGTAATTCCCGTAGACTTTCCCCCCTAATACAATAACTATGCCTTGCCTTTCTATGTAGTTTTGCCCTAGTAAGTGTAAACGTCGAAGTAATCCCCGTAGACTTTCCTCACTAATACATTAACTATGCCTTGCCTTTCCATGTAGTTTTGCCCTAGTAAGTGTAAACGTCGAAGTAATTCCCGTAGACTTTTTCCCCTATGCCTTATACAATGATTCGTCTGTTTTGTTTTGGCGAGGAATATTTCACATGCCTTATATCGCCTAATTCTTATAAATGTCAGTTCGAGGAAGAGGGGCACAAGGAGGTTGATGAAAATGAATACTATGCGAAGGAGGAGAGAGAGTAGAAGGAGGAAAAGAAGAGGAGGAAGAGGAGAAGGCAAAAAAATAACCAAACTTGCAAATCTATATAAAGCAAAGAACACACACACACACACACACACACACACACACACACACACACACACACACAATAAGAATGGCAATGACAAGAAACAGCGACTTTATTACATTCACGCAACCAGGCAGTGAGAGAGAGAGAGAGAGAGAGAGAGAGAGAGATTGCTTCCTCGAATTACACTGACGTACAGATGAAATAGAGACAAAGGAGCTACTCTGTCCTGTGAGAGAGAGAGAGAGAGAGAGAGAGAGAGAGAGAGAAGGGTAAGGTAAAAGTAGGGGTTAAAAAAGCGAATGATATTATTACCTCTCTCTCTCTCTCTCTCTCTCTCTCTCTCTCTCTCTCTCAGGGCTTCACACTGATAATAATGAGCAAACAAAGACCAAGAAGCCTCCTTGATGACCCTCCTCCTCCTCCTCCTCCTCCTCCTCCTCCTCCTCCTCTTCTTCTTCTTCCTCTTCCTCCTCTTCATCTTCATCTTCCTCTTTTTACGTACCTCTTTTTTCTCTTTCCTTTTCCTTCTCTTTCTCTATATTTTCACATTTTTTTATTTTTTTATTTTTTTCTTCTTCTTCTTCTTCTTCTTCTTCTTCTTCTTCTTCTTCTTCTTCCTCTTCGTTTTCTTTTTATTCCCCTTCTTCTTCATCTTCATTTAAAATCTCCTCCTTCTCGAATCATTTCATTATCTTCCTTTCTCATTCCTCCAATCCTCCTCCTCCTCCTCTTCCTCCTCCTCCTCCTCCATTTTTCTCCCCGTGTTTTAATGAAAGAAAGACGGAAGGAGGAGGAAAGTGACGTGGCGGACAATGGTCAAGGGAGGAGAGGAAAAAAAAGAGGAGGAAAAAAGGAGGAGGAAAGAAAGGAGGAAAGTAAAAGGATGGATTCTCTTGACAGGAAAGTTTTGCTCGAATCAGTGAGACGCGGAGAAGAGGAGGAGGAGGAGGAGGAGGAGGAGGAGGAGGAGGAGGAGGAGGAGGAGGAGGAGGAGGAGCAGGAGGAAGAAACAAAGTAGAAGGGAAAGAAAATGGAGGGATGGGAGAAAGAGGAGAAGGGGGAGAGAGAAAGGAACGGAAGGGAAGGAGGATTAAGGAGAAGACGGAGGAGAGGAGAGAAAATGAATATGTATAGAATGGAAGAGAAGAGAAAGGGAAGAAGAGAAAAAGAAAGGAGGAAAGGAAGGAAGAGAGAAAAGAGGAGACGGAGAAAAGGAAGGAAGAGGAAGAGTAGGTAGAAGAAGGGAAGAAAAAAGAGGAGGAGGAGGAGGAGGAAAAAAATGAGAGAAGTTGGAGAAAAGAAAAAAAGGAAAACAGGAGAGCGAAGGAAAAGGAATGAGAGAGAGAGAGAGAGAGGTAATAATCTCACTCGTTTTTAGCCCCTACTTCTCTCTCTCTCTCTCTCTCTCTCTCTCTCTCTCTCTCTCTCTCTCTTTCGTTTCCTTGTTCGTTTCCCTCCCTTCCTCTCTTTCTTTCTCACTTTCTTCTTTCTCTCTCTCTTTTTTCACTCTAAATATATTCTTCCTTTCTTTTTCCTTCCTCTTTTTCCTCTCCCTCTTTCGCTCTCTCCCGCCCTCCTCCTCCTCCTCCTCGTCCTCCTCCTCCTCCTCTCTTTCCCTTCCTTCCCTCCCTCCCTCCATTTGCATTCTCCCCCTATTTCCAGTTATCTCCTATTGTTTCTCCCTTCCACTTCTCCTTCATTGTCTCTTTTGCCTTTTTCTCTTCGCCTTTCTCCTTCCTCATCTTTTCTCTCTTTCCTTTGAACTTTCTTTTTTTATCTTTGTTTTCTTCTTTCCGCTTTGTTCTTTTTTCCCCGTCTCTGTTTCATCAATTCTTTCCTGCATTTTATTTTTTTTCCTTATCTTTTGTTTTCGTTTTCCCATCTCTCTTTCCCTCCTCTTATTTTTTTTTGTCTTTTATCTCTTATTTTATCTTTCGCTTTCTCTCATTTTTACTTTTCTTTTTTGTGTTTTCTTTCTTTTTCTCCACTTTTAATTGTTTTTGCTTTGTCTTTCCTTCCTGCGATCATTTTCTCTTTCCTTGTTATTTTCTTTCTTTCGTTTATCTCTCTTTTTCTTCTCTCTCGCCTTCTCCCTTGTTTTAGGAAATGATATATATAAAAGAAAAGATGAGGTTACTGCTCTCTCTCTCTCTCTCTCTCTCTCTCTCTCTCTCTCTCTCTCTCTCTCTCTCTCTCTCTCTCTCTCTCTCTCTCTCTCTTCATTTTTACCATTCTTTTTCCCTCTCCATCTTTCCTTTTCATATATTTCCATTTTTATTTTATTTTCGCATTCCTTAATTTACCTTTTCCTTTCCTTTGCTAATTTTCATTTTGTTTTATTTATTTTTTGTTTTGTTTTTGTTTTAGTTTCAAATTCTAGTTTTTTTTTTGTCTTTTCTTCTTTTTTGATTTTTTCTTTTTGATATTTTTTCATGAATGCCTTTTTGGTATGCAATATATAAGTTCCTGCTCTTTCTTTTTTTCTTTTTCACATTCTCTCTCTCTCTCTCTCTCTCTCTCTCTCTCTCTCTCTCTCTCTCTCTCTCTCTCTCTCTCTCTCTCTCTCTCTCTCTCCCGCCTTTTATTTCTATCTGTTCCTTTTTTCTTCTTTGTTTCATTCATTCTTTGTTTTATTTCGCCTTCTTCTTTTTTCATGTCATAACCATCCTCCCTTTCTTCTTCTTTCTTTCTCTTTCTTTCTGTCTTTGTTAATTTATTTCCTTTCTTCTTTTTGTTTATATTTTTATTTATATTTTCCTTTTTCTTCTTCTTTTATTCCTTGCTTCGTTTCATTTTTTTTTAATCTGTCATGCGCATCCTCCCTTTCTCTTTTTTCCTTTCTCTTTCTCTCTTTCTTCCCGTCTTGTTTTCTTTCTTATCTTATTTCTATTTTTTTTATCGTGTCATATCCAAGTTCTCCGCTTCAGTATTTTTTTCCCCTTCTCCTTCTCCTCTCTTTCTTCGTCTCTCTCCCCTTCCCTTCTTCGTTTTATTTATATTCTTTTGCTCTTCCTCAAGCGTATTTTTTTCTATTTTTTCTCGTCTTTCTTTCCTCTCTTCCTCTCTCCCTTTGCTCTTCCTACGTTTTATTTATATTCTTTTGCTCTTTCTCAAGCGTATTTTTTTCTATTTTTTCTCGTCTTTCTTTTCTCTTCCTCTCTCCCTTTGCTCTTCCTACGTTTTATTATTTTCTTTTGCTCTTCCTCCAACGTTTTATTCTTTTATTTTCCCTTCCTCTGAAATAGCTGTTTCCTATATATTTTGTTTCCTTCATTTTTCATATTTATCCTGCCATTTATTTTTCCATATTTTGCAACTGTCTTTTTTATTGCATTATTTCCCTCTGTTCTTTCTCTCTCTCTCTCCCCTAACCTCCCTTCATCCTCTCTTCCACGGTATTTTTCCTCTCTCTTAACCCAGTGCAATATTATAAGCCTTTAACCGCATTCTATTTGCTTACCCTACCACCCAGTGTTATATAATAAGCCTTTCACCCTATTCGATTTGGGTGACGTATGACCGTGTTTAGATTTATTGACCTCTGAGCCTATTCCCGCTATGTCAGTGACGCCGCTGGGATATGGAGACGGAGGGGCTGAGGTGAGCGCGAGGGCAGTGATTCATGGGTCATTCCAGGTGCTTCTGCTTTGATTTACGGTGATTCCCTTGCTCTCTATGGCCGCCCAGGTGCTTAGAATTGACTCACCCTTGGACTAATGTAAGGGAGAGAGCTGGACAGTCAGAAGGTGGTGGAGAAAGTAGTGGAGGGAGAGAGAAGGTTAGGATATGGTTTGGTTTGGAAATCCTTTTTAAAACTCAGGTGCTCGGAAATCTATTTTAAAATCAGGTGCTTAGAATTAACTCACCCTTGGACTAATGTAAGGGAGAGAGCTGGACAGTCAGAAGGTGGTGGAGAAAGTAGTGGAGGTTTAAAACTCAGGTGCTAAAATCAGGTGATTAGAATTAACTCACCCTTGGACTAATGTAAGGGAGAGAGCTGGACAGTCAGAAGGTAGTGGAGAAAGTAGTGGATGGAGAGAGAAAGGCTAGCTTGTGGTTTGGTTCAGAAATCTATCATAAAACTGAAACTGGTTCACATCTATATATATATTGTTTGTGTAAGTGTGTATGTGTCTGTGTGTGTGTGTATGTGTGTAAGTAAGTAAGTAAGTAAATATTTATTGCTCTTAATAAATACATATACAGAGAATTATAGTTTAACAATTTCAGCAACAGACTGTCGAGCCGAATCTCCTGACAGACAGATGTTAATTAATAGAGATGTTTCATTCCACCTTTAACACATCACAATAAATTTGACAAAAAAAAAATACAACCTAACAATATATATATAACAATAACAATATATACATTCCTTAGTGAGTAGTTTCCTATATACAAAAATGTAGGCCTGCTAGGGGCTCTGTTGTAAATATATAATATCACTGTGCATATGGGCATCCCAGTTCTTATATATACCTTGGAAGAAGTCTAATAAATTCGTTAGGCAGGAGCGCTTGTTTCTGAAGCCGTGCTGAGTGTCGGAGATTACATTATTGTCTTCTAGAAACTGAACGAGTTTGGAGGAGGAGGAAGAGGAGGAGGAGAATGGTGGGCCGGAAAGGAGGAAAAGAAGGAGGAAGGACCGAGGAAAAAAATAAACCGTAACAGGAAAAAGAAAGTATCGGAAAACCAATACTCATAATTAGTATTTTTATCCACTCTCTCTCTCTCTCTCTCTCTCTCTCTCTCTCTCTCTCTCTCTCTCTCTCTCTCTCTCTCTCTCTCTCTCTCTCTCTCTCTTCCTTTTTCTTCCTTACTTCCTCTTCCTTCCTCTTCTCCTTCCTCATTCTTTCCTCTATGTCTTCTTTACTTAATCTTCTTCTTAATACTCTACCTTCTTTTTGTTTTCTTATGTTTTCTCTTCGTCATTTCTCTCCTCCCTTCCATCATCTCAAAAATCACGTCAGAAAGTATAAAAGAAAACAGTGGAGTGAAGAGGAGGAGAAGAAAGAGGAGAAGGAGAAGAAGGAGGAGGAGGAGAAGGACGAGGAGGAGGAGGAGGAGGAGGAGGAGGCAGTCAAGCAAACAAGCAAGTGGTGAGGAAGGAAATCAGGAGTGTTTAGGTGAGAGAGAGAGAGAGAGTAAGCAATGGAGAAAATGGTAAAAAAAAAATAGAGAAAGGCAACGAAGCAAAAAATAACAATGATAAGAAAAGAATTGGATTATAGGAGGAGGAGGAGGAGGAAGAGGAGGAGGAGGAGAGGAAGAGGAAGAGGAGGAGAAGGATACAGGAGGAGTCTGCAACAAGGAGCTTCATTAGTGGAGGAGAGAGAGAGGATGGAGGTGAGGAGAGAGAGAACGAGGCTTTGGAAAGTTAACGATGGAGAAACAATACGAGTGTCTCTCTCTCTCTCTCTCTCTCTCTCTCTCTCTCTCTCTCTCTCTCTCTCTCTCTCTCTCTCAATTCTTTCTCTTTTGTGTCAGGAAATTAATTTCAGTTCATCTTTTGTGTTTTTTTAAAACTTTTTTTACTTAATTTAATATATTGTTTTAAAGGGGTTTTGTAATTGCCTTTCCTCCTCCTCCTCCTCCTCCTCCTCCTCCTCCTCCTCCTCCGCTTTTCCTTCTCCTCTTCCTCCTCTTTTCTTTCCCCTCCTCTTCTACCTGTTTCTTCTGGACGAACAAAGAAGTATTTTTATGACAACTGAGGAAAGGAGAGAAAAGAGAAAGAAAACGTTGTCATACGAAAATATGAGAACGAGGAGGAGAAGAAGAGGAGAAGGAGGAGGAGCAAAATGGAAGAGAGAGAGAGAGAGAGAGACAATTTTTGTAAGCTTTTCATTTGTTACACCAAAGTTACCTCGAGCAGAGTTTATGAAGAAGGATGTTGAAATGGGGAAGGCGGAAGAGGAGGAGGAGGAAGAGAAGGAATAGGAGGAAGAGGAGGAGGAGGAGGAGGAAGTGTAATATTATAGTTTCCTCAATTTTCAGCTGTTTACCTCACTGGTTATTGTGGGAAATCTTCTTCCTCCTCCTCCTCCTCCTCCTCCTCCTCCTCCTCCTTTTCTTCCTCCTCCTTTTTCTCATTGACTGAAGCATACAATTTTTAAAAGTGGTCATTATTGTTGTTTTATGAGAGAGAGAGAGAGAGAGAGAGAGAGAGAGAGAGAGAGAGAGAGAGAGTTTAAAAGGAACAAGATTCAAATTACAGTACCTACTTTGTTTATCCAGAGCTGTCAGCAACATTCTCTCTCTCTCTCTCTCTCTCTCTCTCTCTCTCTCTCTCCACCTATCCACCTACTCCATTCCCAACTCTTTCTCTCCTACCCTTCTCCACCCGCCCCTCTCTCTCTCCCACTTCTTCTGCTCCTCCTCTCCAGTCTCTTCTCCTTTCCTAATTCCCTCCTTCCCTCGCGCGGCAGGCACTGGAGGGTAAGAAGAGGCTGAAAATGAGAATCGCAGGTCCGGAGGGAGAAAAACGTTGCCTGGGAGGGAGTTAAGAGGGAGTTTACTCGTCTGGAAAAGATTGAAGAAGCGACTCGGGATGAAATTAGCAGCTGCAGCCTCTCTTGCCTCGCCTCGCCTCGCCTCGCAACGCCACGCAACGCCATCTGGTGACGCGGGGAAAAAGTGAGTGATGCTCGGGGTTAGTTATCCTCGGTTCCTCCTCCTCGACTACTGCTGGAATGGGGTGCTTTGGGATGTTTTTAAGAGGTGATTTCTTTTTTGCTTTTTTTTACATATTGCGTTGTTTACAGGTTATAATATACTTTACGTTTTCTTTGTTAATTTGTTTATATATAATTACTTATGTTTTGTTTGTTTTGAAATTGTTTGCTTGTTAAGAAAAAATGTAGTTTCACCTAACACAAAGAAAGTGAAATATCTCATCTCTTTTTTTTTCATGTTTTTGACCACTGCTAATTCGTTTTCAGGCAATATAGATGAATTTTAAAGTAATATTGTTTTTATTTTGTATCTGTTTGTCATCAGATGTCGGGCGGGAAATGCTGAAGATGTCCAACGTTGATTTTTTTTTCCTATATTTCCTTGGTTCTTTATTTTTCTTTCCCTCCCTCCGTTAGCGCACTCCATCCTGCCCCGGTAAAGGTTCTTATTTCATCGTCGCACCAGACTCTCCACTTTACCTCATCCAGCTTGTCAGTTACTTGAAGATTCAGAAAGTGACTAGTAGATTCATAGACAGTTACTTGTGTACAGATGAAAAAAAATACTTGTACATTCATAAACAGTGACTTGTGTATTGATAAAGGAAATATTTGTACACTCATAAACAGTTACTAGTCGACTCCTAAACAGTTACTTTTGTATTGATAAAAAAAACACTTGTACATTCATAAACAGTGACTTACAGATCTATAGATAGTAACTTGAACATTCATAGATTCTTTGTTTAGAATCATTATATTTCCAGATACAGAGAAAAATATCCGGCCTTCCTAACAAGATATCCGGCAACTTCTTGACTTTCTCGACACAACAAAAACAAAAAGACTGAAGGAAAAAGAGTCATTAAGGCTTTTTGTCAAGAGGAGCAGCAGCTAACGTGGAAGGGACGAAAAAGAAGAGGAAAATTTAAAAGGATATAAAAAAGAAGGTATGTGGCCTGAGATTTCGTTTAATAATAGAGAGACAATCTTACCCTCTCAGCAACGTTAGTAACAGCACAGCAACAACGTACCTGCAAACAGAGGAGAAAAGAAAGCCATTAATGGGTGAATATCAGGAGTAAGATAAATCACGTAAATGAAAAACGTATAAAAAGGTATGAATCCGGTCATTTAGATGCGACATTGTAACCTTCTTCCTTGCAGCAACACTTAACAACGACATAACACTAATTAACCTTCAAAGAGGAAAGAAAACGTGATTGATTAAGGTCTTTTTTTTAAGCAGAGGAGACAGTGCAAGGGCGTAAAAAAATATATATATGAAAAAAAAGCCCGCTCCTTACTGCTCCTAAATTAAGTGTCCCAAAA
>NC_066561.1:10218215-10228215 GCF_024679095.1 Eriocheir sinensis | reverse complement strand
ACACGGAGAGGCGGAGACGGCTTACGCTTGTCTTCGGGGCGGCTTATTTGATTTTCGATATAAATAAGAGTTTAGTTTGCATTTCTAGTCTTTCTTGGGACTTGCTAAATTTTTATGATCATTTTTTTTCAGGACTTCAAATCAGTAAAATATTCAAAAACAATGTATAAATTTTTGTGGTCAATAAACTAAATAACTAACTTACTAGTGTCTGGTGCTCACGTGCGGCTTCGGGGAACTGATTCTTGTTGGTGGATTTTCTTCGTTTTCCTCGTTATTGTCATTATCTTCATCTCTTCTTCCTGTTTATTTTCATTCTTCATTATCAAACTATATTTTCAACTTCATTCTATATCCTCATTTTTATCTTCATCTATTTTTATTTTTGTTTTTATCATAGAGAAGATGGCGCCACTATAAACACTTGCCTGCGCCATGATGGGCTGGGGCAGAACACCATCCAGGCTCCTCAAGCAAACCTACCGGAGCTATAGGCGTAGACGTAAAAAAAAAAAATAATAATAATAATAATAATAATAATAATAATAATAATAATAATTTTCTTCATCTTCATCTTCGTCATCGTTATCTTCATTCTCTATCTTTATCTTCATTTTCGTTTTATCCATCTTTATCTTCGTCATCATTATCTCTTCGTTTTCATCCTTATTTTCATCATCATCTAAATCTTCATCTTCATATTAATCTTTACATATATTTTCATTGTGTTCCTCTTTCTCCTCCTCCTCCTCCTCATCTTACCTTCATCTTCATCGTCATCTTCATTGTCTTCATTTTCATATTTATCTTCATCTTCATCATCGTCTCTATTTTTATCATTATTATCTAAGGTCACTGTAGTAGTAAGGTCATTCCAAACGGTCTCTGTATGTTATCAATTTCTAGCTTTTCCTATCTCTAACTATCTCTATCTCCCTCTATATATGTGCTTCTCTGTCTAATTCTATCGCTATCTGTCTCTGTCTTAAGCTGTCTGTATTTTCTCTTTATCTCTGTCTAATTCTATTGCTTTCTTTTCTATTTCTAACTATCTCAAGCTATCTGTATTATTTCCTCTTTATCTCTGTCTAATTCTATCGCTATCTATCTCTCTTTCTCTGTGTCTCAAGCTCTCTGTTTCTCTCTTTGTCTCTGTCGAATTCTATCGCTATCAATCTCTTTCTCTTTCTATCTATCTATCTATCGATGCTCGTGTGCACCATCCTGTTTCGGAATATTCTCCCTAATTGCATCTCTCCACCTGGTCCTCTGTCTGTCCCGAATTCGACTCTGGCCACGCTTAGTTTGCCAGTATCTATTGTCACCACTTCTGGGTATGGAATGACCTTTTCTGACCCTCCAAAGCATAATATTTAAAGTGCTTGAGCCGGGAATCCGAAGTAAAGGAGCTGAAGAAAAGTGCCGAGAGAGAGAGCGCTTGCGTGTAAAAGGATTTCTTGCTTAACTAGGTCTTAAAACGCCTCTGCACGTCCAGCTGCAAATCCGAGGCCCAAGGTTCGATGCTAGGCGGAATTTTAACTTTTCTTCTTTTTCCCTTTCCCTCCCTAACAGTCTCTCTCTCTCCCTCTCATGCTTTGTTTCCCATTCATTCATCCGCCCCACTCAATTTTCATCCCTTCCTTTCCCTCTCTACACCGTCTCTCTTCCCTTCTTTATCTACTTTTACCTTCTCATCCATCCTCTCAGTCACTCTCAACTCTTCCTCTCTCCCTCCTCATCCCCTGTCTTATTCCACCCAGCTGGTCATCCTTCCTTGCACACTCACACAAACACACACACACATATACCCCACATAATATACACACACATTGTTACACACACACACACACACACACACACACACACACACACACACACACACACGATGCCCTACAGATTGTCCGGGAATCCATAGGTTAATTGGCGTTCACCTGAGGACTTGATTACTGCTGTTGAAGTGTGTGTGTGTGTGTGTGTGTGTGTGTGTGCAATATCTCTTTCCTTCTCTTTTCCTTTCCTTTATTGCTCTCCGTTAGTTCTTTTATTTCGTCTTCCTCTCCTCCTTTCCTTCTTCATTCCCCTTTTTTTTCCCTTTCTATCTTTCTTTCTTATGTTCTTTCTTTCTATTTATTCTCCATTTCCTTATCTCCTATATTCCGATGTCTCCTCCTCCTCCTCTTCCTCCTCCTCCTCCTCCTCCTCCTCCTTCTCTTCTTGATCTCTCTTCCTTCCTTCATTCACCTTTCCTCCAACTATTATATTCTCTTCCCTCCTTTTCCTTCCTTCTCCTCCTCCTTTTTCTCCTTCTTCTCCCTCCTCCTCCTCTTCCCTCCCTCCCTTCCTCCGCCATATTGCACACATACCGTTGTTATTATTATTGTTTTGGGTCTGTTAATGCTACCGAATGATACTGTTATCTCTCTCTCTCTCTCTCTCTCTCTCTCTCTCTCTCTCTCTCTCTCTCTCTCTCTCTCTCTCTCTCTCTCTCTCTCTCTCTCTCTCTCTCTCTCTCTCTCTCTCTCTCTCTCTCTCTCTCTCCTTCCTTACTTTCTTCCTTTCTTCCATTCTCTTTTCACTCTCCCTCAAACACACACACACACACACACACACACACACACGGGTAAGAATTTTGTCCCATCTCGCTTTTGGTATGGAAAGAGAAACAGGTTTGTCCTATTGGTATTCCGCTCCCTCCTCCTCCTCCTCCTCCTCCTCCTCTCATGGACATTCTTCAGAGTAGGACAAAAATTACTCCCACCGGCGCCCACCTCGATAAAAAAAGAAGAGGAAGAGGAGGAGGAAGGAGGAAGGATTGGTTAGAATATTCCTCCTGGAGAGTATATATCGCAGTCTTCTGTGTCCTCTCGAGTAAATATTGCGATGCTCTCTGTGTCTTCCTCTCTCCTTCCTGCCTGACCGACCGCCTGCCTTGGATTTCGTGGGGGGGAGGAGGGGATGGGGGGGGAGGGGAAAGGGGGAGGTGTGTGTGTGTCTGTGTGTGTGTGTGTGTGTGTGTGTGTGTGTGTGTAGAGGGTGGGGGGGTTGTGTGTGTGGGTAGGGATGGGTGTCCTTGTGTGTGTCTGTGTGTGTGTGTGTGTGTGTGGGGAGGGGGCGGGGGTCATCTGTTTCCTCTTCTTCCGTTTCCTCTTTTTTTCCTCTTAGTTTCCTCTTAGTGTCCGTCTTCTTAGTTTCTGTTTCCTCTTAGTTTCCTCTTAGTGTCCGTCTTCTTAGTTTCTGTTTCCTCTTAGTTTCCTCTTTGTTTCCTCTTTGTTTCTGTTTCCCTTTAGTTTCCTCTTTGTTTCCTCTTAGTTTCCTCTTAGTGTCCATCCTCTTGGTTCCTATTTCCTCATAGTTTCCGTCCTCTTAGTTCATGTTTCCTCTTAGTTTCCGTCCTCTTAGTTTTTCTCCTTCTCTTTCATGTGTTTTTTCTCATTTTCTTTCTTAATATAATTTATTTCGTCTTAAAGTATAAATATTACGGCAAGGAAAATGAGGATCGAAATAATAATCGGATTTAAAGATTAGGTAAGATTCATCTCTCTCTCTCTCTCTCTCTCTCTCTCTCTCTCTCTCTCTCTCTCTCTCTCTCTCTCTCTCTCTCTCTGACACACACACAGAATAAGTGTATACCGTACAATGGATATTACATTATTATTATTATTATTATTATTATTAGTAGTAATAGTAGTAGTAGTAGTAGTAGTAGTAGTAGTATCAATAGAAGCAATACTAATATTAATAGTAAGTAAAAGTAATAATATAGATAGATAGTGAGTGAGTGCGTGAGTGAGTGAGAGAGAGAGAGAGGAAACTAATCTCAAGTTGTCAGCTTAGGCTCACCTCGTGTGAGATTATGTTCTTACTTGCCGGACGCTTGAGAGAGAGAGAGAGAGAGAGAGAGAGAGACGTAACCTCCCACTTCGCAATGTTTACAATCACCTGCTGTTTTTTTTTCCTTTTTATAGTACTATTAAGAGTCGAGAGTCGAGGTTCAAAAATATTGGCAATTAAAAGGCTAATAGGCGACCGGTACTTAATGGTTATTTGCACGCACACACACACACACACACACACACACACACACACACACACACACAATCTCTCTCTCTCTCTCTCTCTCTCTCTCTCTCTCTCTCTCTCTCTCTCTCTCTCTCTCTCTCTCTCTCTCTCTGTACTAAGTTATTACAAGCTGTACCGAAGCCATCTCATTAGGGGAGGATATGAATGTCTCCCTCCTCCTCCTCCTTCTCCTCCTACTCCTCCTCCTCCTCCTCTTCCTCCTCCTCATTATCTTCCTCTTCCTCCATCTCCTCCCATTCTATATTCTCTCGCTTTCCTTCTTTACTGCAATTTCCTTATACATCTCTTTATCATTGTTACATATAAATATACTTATTCTCTCTATCTATCTATCTATTTGACTATCTATCTTTGTATCTATCCATTTATCTATCTACCTTTCTCTCAATTCCTGTTTTTTTCCTCTTCTTGCTTCAGTATTATTTCCTCTTCCTCCTTCTCTTCTTTATTCTTTCTTAAACGTCATTCTCTTCCTCTTACAAATCATCATTCTCCTTCTTCTTCTCATTTAAATTTTTCTCGTGTTTTCCTTTTCCTTCTTCTTTCCATTTTTCTTACATTTTCCTTTTCCTTCTTCTCATTTCCATTTTTCTTGTATTTTCCTTTTCCTTCTTCTTTCCATTTTTCTTGTGTTTTCCTTTCCCTTCTTCTCATTTCCATTTTTCTTGTATTTTCCTTTTCCTTCTTCTCATTTCCATTTTTCTTGTATTTTCCTTTTCCTTCTCATTTCCATTTTTCTTGTATTTTCCTTCTTCTAGTCTTCATTTCTTTGTTCTTCCTCAGTTTAACATTTCTTTTTTTACTTTTTCTCCTTTTTTTCCTATTAATCTGTTTCTTCTACTCGCTTCATTAGGCCTCTTCCTCCTTCTGTTCCTCCTCCTCCTCCTCCTCCTTCTCCTCCTCCTCCTCCGATATCTGAATTCTCTTCAATCGGATAATTCCTGCAGGCAACATTCAGGTCTGGTTGGGCATAAGTTAACGGCGATCTATGGAGCTCTCTCTCTCTCTCTCTCTCTCTCTCTCTCTCTCTCTCTCTCTCTCTCTCTCTCTCTCTCTCTCTCTCTCTCTCTCTCTCTCTCTCTCTCTCTCTCTCTCTCTCTCTCTCTCTCTCTCTCTCTCTCTCTCTCCATCTCTCTCTCCATCTCTCTCTCTCTCTCTCCTCCTCCTCCTCCTCCTCCTCCTTCTCCCTATTACTATCTCCCATAAATATGAGTGTCAAGAAAGGCCTATCCTTCCTATTATTATTTTTTCTCTCTTCTCTATCTTTCATTCTTTCTCTCCCTTCTTCCTCTTTTCTCCCCTGTCTTCCTCTTCCTCCCTTTATTATTCACCATTATCTAACTCCCTCTCTCACCCTCCCTATCTCCCTTTCTCCCTTTCTAATTTTCTGGTTCCCTTTCCTCCCTCCTTCCTTTTCCTTTTTTTCTTGTTCTATTTTCTTTATTTATTTTTCAAACATCGTATTTTATTTCCTATATTTTCCATTTTCCTCCTTCTCTTTTCCTCTCCTCCTTCTTTCCACTCCCTTCATACCTCTCTTCATCCTTCCTTCCTCTTCCTCCTCCTTTTATCTTTTTCTTCTTTTTCTTACATCTTCTTTCCTTCATCTTCTTTATTCCGTCTTTATCCCGCACTTTAATCCATCATCTCTCTCCTTCCTTCCTCCTTTTCCTTCTCCTCCGTTTCCTTCTTCTTTTCCTTCTCCTCCTTTCATTCTGTCATCTTTTCCTTTCTTTCGTTCATCTCCTTGACCTCATCTTCTCCCATCTATCTCACATCCCAGCATCCCTTCCTTCCTTCTCCTCCTACTCCTCCTCCTTCTCCTCCTCTCATTCTGTATATTCTTTCTTTCATCTGCTTGACTTCATCTTCTCCCATCTATCTCACATCCCAGCATCCCTTCCTTCCTTCTCCTCATCCTCCTCCTCCCACTCTCTCATACTCTCTCTCTCTCCATAAAATATTGTTACGGTCGTTTCAAAATCTGTCTCGCTGCTTCGGTCTCGCTGCTTCGGTGTCACATGAAGCAAAGGTTCGAATTTAATGCATCACTGAATCTATTTTTCCCTCTCGCCCTCCCTTGCGCCGCTGGATTTCGGGCAATTTTCCTCCGTTTTTTGGTTATGTTAATGTTGGCTGTCGCTGTTTGTCTCTCTCTCTCTCTCTCTCTCTCTCTCTCTCTCTCTCTCTCTCTCTCTCTCTCTCTCTCTCTCTCTCTCTCTCTCTCTCTCTCTCTCTCTCTCTGTTCTTTCTTTCTTTCGTTCATTTTTTTCTTTCTCTCCTTTTTTTGGTATTATTTCATTTTTATCTCTTTTCTTTTTTCTTTTCTTTTTATTTGTGTTTTCTACCTTTTTTCTTATTTATTTCATTCTCTTCTGCTCTTTCCTCTTCCCTCTTTTTCATTCTCTTCTTTCTTCATTTATTTTTTCCCTCATTCTGTTTTCCTTTCCTACCTTCCTCTCTTCCTTCCTCCACTCAATCATTAATTCATTATTTCTTTTCTTTCCTTCCTTCCTTCCTTCCTTCCTTCCCTCTTTCCTCCCTTCCCTTCTCCATTCTTCCTTTGCATAGCCGATGTTTTGTGGCTTTTCCGTCTCTCTCTCTCTCTCTCTCTCTCTCTCTCTCTCTCTCTCTCTCTCTCTCTCTCTCTCTCTCTCTCTCTCTCTCTCTCTCTCTCTCTCTCTCTCTCTCTCTCTCTTTTTCTCTCCTTCCCTCCTCACTTCCCTTTCCTCCCTGCCTTCCTGTCTTCCGTCAATCCTTCCTTCCTCTCTTTCCTTCCTCTTCGTCGCCTTTCCTCTCTTCTTCCATTCATCGTTTTTCCTTTTATCAGATTTCGTTTATTATTTTCTCATTTTTCTCCATTTTTTAATTATTTTCAGTTTTTCTTAAAGTTTTTCTCATTTATTTTTCTTTCTTTCGCGTTTTCTTTAATTATTATTTTTTCCATATTTTTTTTGTCTTTTCTGACGTTATTTAATTGTCCTCACTTTTTTTTTCTTTTCGTCTTTTCTTTTAATTAATGTGTAAATATTAATCTACTTATCATTACGCCATTTTTTCTTCCTCCTTCTTTATAATTATAATCCTCTACATTATTTTCTTTACTTATACTTTCTATCTTCCTCTATCTTCCTTTATTTTTTATCTTCTTTTCTGTACCCTTCCTCCTTTTTCCCATTTTCCTCCTCCTCCTCCTCCTCCTCCTCCTTCTTCATCTTTCCAGTAAAATGTGTGTTTCATCTCCTTTCCTCTCACCTTTCTCTTCCTCCTGCACTTCCTCTCCTCTCCTCCTACCTCTGCTCCTCCTCCTCCTCCTCCTCTTGCTCTCTCATTCGTCTCTTTCATCCCATCTTTTGCTCTTTATTTTATCAGGTTTCTTTTTCCACTCACACAAAACAAGATAGCCCTTCAGTTCCCCTTCCCTCTTTCATCTCCCTTCATCACTTCCCTTCCTTCCTCCTCCTGAATCCTTTATCCTCCTCCTCCTCCTCCTCCTCTTCTCTCCATCCCTCAGCTAGACCTCCCGTAAATCTCTCCCAATAGCTTAGATTTGTATGCAGGTAAATTTTGGAGGTGAATTCAGTCTGTCAGGGAATAAGGAGGGAGGGAGAGAGAGGAAGGAGGAAAGATGATGGTGATGATGGTAAGGTATTTGATTCTTTATGAGTATTGTATTTTCTTCTTCTTCTTTTTCTTCTTCTTTTCTCTAATTTTCTTTTTCCTCATTTTTTTCGTCTTTTTATTTTTGTGTATGTATGTATGTATGTATGTATTCATGTATGGATGAGCTTATATGTATGCTGATTCTCTCTCTCTCTCTCTCTCTCTCTCTCTCTCTCTCTCTCTCTCTCTCTCTCTCTCTCTCTCTCTCTCTCTCTCTCTCTCTCTCTCTCTCTCTCTCTCTCTCTCTCTCTCTCTCTCTCTCTCTCTCTCTTCCATTATATTTGCTTCTCCAGCTGTCTTACACACACACACACACACACACACACACACACACACACACACACACACACACACACACACACACACACACACACACACACACACACACACGCACACTCAGACATTTATAACTTTTTTTCCCATCAGATTTTCCTTGTTTTTTTTTCTTCTTTCCCATTTCCTGTTGTTGTTGTTGTTGTTGTTTTGGCGGATCAAGGGAAATGAGTTTGGGGTCACCTTTGCATCAAACCGTGAAGCCAAAAAAAAAAAAAAAAGATAAACATATGACCTTTTCATGGTTAAAATAATTCATACTAACACCGTCTCTCTCTCTCTCTCTCTCTCTCTCTCTCTCTCTCTCTCTCTCTCTCTCTCTCTCTCTCTCTCTCTCTCTCTCTCTCTCTCTCTCTCTCTCTCTCTCTCTCTCTCTCTCTCTCTCTCTCTCTCTCTCTTTAATACATCAGACTCTGTACAGTAGTAATATAGTCCACTGAGAGAGAGAGAAGAAGAAGAAAGAAAAGCATATGTTGAAAGAAAGAGAACAATTACGTCGAATTTCCTCCCGTTTTTTGTCATTCCATTTTGCTTAAATTCGCGGCCGGGAAGAAATTGCCGCGTTAAAATTAGTTGCCGCGACGAAAACGAAGAAAAACAAGAAAATTAAATGTCCCGAAAAAGAAAAAAAGGTCGGAAAAAGAAGTAAATGTGAAGAAAAGTCGGGAAAGGAAGTAAATGTGAAGGAAAGTCGGAAAATAAAGTAAATGTGAAGAAAAATCGGAAAATAGCAAAATAGAAAGAAAGTCAGAAAAAGAATTAAATGTGAAGGAAAAGTCTGAAAAAGAAATAAATGTTAAGAAAAGTCGAAAAAAGGGAGTAAAAGAATAAAAAATAAAAGAAAATGATAAAAAAGGAAGAAGAGAATGTGAGAAAACGTCAGAAAATGAAATAAATATGAAAAAGAAAGTTGAAAAAAAGTAAATGTGAAAAAGTAAAGTTGGAAAAAGTAAAAAAAAAAGTAAATGTGAGAGAAAAGTCAGAAAATCAGTAAATGTGAAAAAATAAATTCCCGCCACTAGAACATGAGGAAAAAATGCCGGAAAAAAAAGTCATTTACGGTACGAATTTCTCACTTTGAAGCTCAGCCAATCAGCTTTTACGCCCCTCTGACCTGCGTCCAATGAGCATTTGAGGAACGGGAGGAAGAGATGGGAAGGAGGAAGGGAAGGAAGAGGGAGAGAAAGGAAGGAAGGAAGGTATTGGTTGGCCTTCGAGGACTGGATAGAGGAAGGAAAAGAGGGAAAAGAAAGGAAGAAAGGAAGAGAAAGATAGAGGTAAAGATTGGAAGAAGGGAAGGAAAGAGGAGGAGGGAGGAAGGGAGGAAGGTATTGAGTTTCCTTCGAGGACTGGATAAAGGAAGGAAAAGAAGGGAAAGAAAGGAAGAAGGGAAGAAACAAAGATAAATATAGAAGTAAAGATAGGAAGAAGGGAAGGAAAGAGGGAGAGGAAGGAAGGAAGGAAGGTATTGAGAGATCTTCGAGGACTGGATAAAGGAAGAAAAGGAAGGAAAGATGAAGAGGAAAGAAGAATGGAAAGTATTGAAAAATCATCATTCAGTAAGGATTTTGAGGAACAAGATATAAGAAGAGAAAATAAAGAAAGGAAGAATTGAGGAACGGAAGGAAGATTCTGTGTTTTTAGTGTGGAAATATAGAAGGAAAGGAGAGGGAGATAAACAGAAGGAGGAAAAGGGATAAGGTGAAAAAAGAACAAAGGGAGAAGGGAGAAATGAATGTAGGAAGGAAGGCAGGAAGGAAAAATCACAAAGAAATATTAAATGAACCAATCGTGTTGCAATGACTTAAAATGAAGATGAAAAGACCTCATTCCAGCCTCGTATAACCACGTTAGTGAAGAAAAAAAAATATCTTAGTCTAAATATCTTTGTGTACGCTATTGTTCAGTGCGGTTATTTCTTGTT
>NC_066561.1:10193215-10213215 GCF_024679095.1 Eriocheir sinensis | reverse complement strand
TCTCTCTCTCTCTCTCTCTCTCTCTCTCTCTCTCTCTCTCTCTCTCTCTCTCTCTCTCTCTCTCTCTCTCTCTCTCTCTCTCTCTCTCTCTCTCTCTCTCTCTCTCTCTCTCTCTCTCTCTTTCACATTATATTATCATTCTTTCATTTCCCTTCCTTCCTCTTCCCCCTTATCTCCATCCTCTCCCCTTCCCTATCCTCTCCCTTCTCTCCCCTTCTTCCTTTCTTTACCCCTTCCCTCTTTCTCCTCCTCTTCCTCCTCCCCTATCTTTCACTTTCCTCTCCCCTTCCTCTTCCCTTTCACTCCCCTCCCCCTCTCCTTCCCTTCTCCCTCCCTTCCTTCCTCTCCCTCCCTCCCTTCCAGACAAACTTGACATCAAAGGAAGGAAGAGATCTGATGTGCAAAATTCTTCCCTTCCGGTTCACTGCTCTTAAACCAGCGACTAAATTATGTGTGTGATGCTACCAGGGAGGAGGAGGAGGAGGAAGAGGAGGAGGAGGAGGAGGAGGAAAAAAGTATAAAGAATGAGAAAGAGTACGAGGTAGAGGAGGAAAAACAGGAGGGAGAAAAATAAAAGGAGGAGGAAGAGGAAGAGGAAGAGGAGGAGAGGAGAAAGAGGAGGTACAGAATGGGGAGGAGAAAGAGAATGAGATAGGAAGGGAAGAATAGAGGGAGAGGAAGAACAGGAGGTGGAAGAAGAAGAGGAGGAGGAGGAGGCGGAAGACAACAGAATAGGGAGGAGGAAGGGCAGAAAGAAAAATAGGAGGAAGAGGAAGAAAAAAAGGAGGGAAGAAGAGGAGGAAGAGGATAGAAAGGAAGAAAAAATGGAACTTTCTTCTTCCTCTTTTTACTCCTCTCCTAAACCTCTTATTTTCTAGTCATCTTTTTTACATCATATATTTACACAAGGGTCAGTGTGACGGAGATGAGCACCAAGGCCACGCGCACCTTTAGTGTATGCCCCAACTTTGCCTTCTCCATCTACAATTTCGTTGATTCTCCTCTGGTCCACTCCGCTTTCCATTATCTTTCTTCTACTCTTTCTCCTCCTTCTTCTCTTCTCCTTTCACCTTCCCCTTTCTATTTCAACTCTACTCTCTCTCTCTCTCTCTCTCTCTCTCTCTCTCTCTCTCTCTCTCTCTCTCTCTCTCTCTCTCTCTCTCTCTCTCTCTCTCTCTCCTACTTTCTTTTATTTCCTCTAGGACGTCCTAAATCCAACGTCAGGGCGAGTTTTTAAGACCATCTGCAGTAGTTATGTGCGTGTGTGTGTGTGTGTGTGTGTGTGTGAGTGTGTGTGTGTGTGAGTGTGTGAGTGTGTCTGTGGTTGTGTGTGTCATAAAACGAGGGAATAAGACTATTGCTACGACTACTACTACGACAATTACGAGAGAGAGAGAGGAGGGCAATAAAACACAGGTGACAAAAAAGGGGAAGGAAACGTGTGGACAAGTTTTCTCTATAAACTCTCGATCAACATATTTTGGGAGTCAGTGTGTGTCTTGGCAGCGTAGGGGGAGGGTGTGTGTGTCCCTCCCTCCCTTCCCCAGCTACCCCCCTCTGCGGCTGCCTCCTTTGAGAACTTGAGAAAGAGGATGAGGAGGGAAAGAAAGGAAAATTGTGTGTGTGTGAGTGTGTGTGTATTTGAGAGAGAAAGACAGACAGACAGACAGAGAGACAGGCAGACAGTGTAAGTATGTATGTGCGTGTGTTTGCAAAATAGAACTTCAGTAATATTATAAAAAAAAGTAAAAATAAACATCTATATATCCAAACCATAAACTATAGGCAGTGAGCGATGGAAATAGGGACAAAAAATTAAGACAATGAACTGTATAATTAAAAATGAAAGAAAAATAAAATATACATAAATAAGGAAGGAAGGAATTGAGGGAGGAAAAATGCGAGGAAGGAGAAGAAGAAAATATAAGGATGATTCTCGGATTACCGCGATTATTATGGATATTAAAGTTAGAGAGAGAGAGAGAGAGAGAGGGAAAAAGAGAAAGACAGAGAGAACAGGGAACGTAGGAGATGGAAGAAAGAAAGAAAGGAAAGGGAGGGAAAAGAAAGAAAAAGAAGAATTTGAAAGAAAAAAGGAAAAGACGAGAAAATGAAGGAGATGGGAGAGATGCTGCAAGAAAGACGGAACCGGAAGAGAAAGAGGAAAGAGGAGAGAGAAGGAGGGAAATAGCTGATAAAAATGGGTAAAAAACTTAAGGCGGAGGGAAGGAAGGGGCAGAGTTGGCGTGGGTATATCAACAAACCACCCACGTAAGCCAAGGTCAATATTGCCCTTAAGAACATGATGAGGCCTTAGAACCCTTCCTGTGGAGCCTCCCGCTGGCCTGCCTTCCTCACTGCCTTTCTCTATATACTAATTTTACCTTTATTTTTTTTATATTCTTCCTTTTCCTTCCTCTCATTTCTTGTTGTTTGTCATTCCTTGTTTTCTCCTGTCTCCTCTCTTCCTTCTTTCCTTCATTCCTTTCCTTACTTCCTTCCTCTATATAGTACTTTTTTACCTTCAACTTTTTTCTCTATTCTTCCTTTTCCTTCCTCTCATTTCCTGTTGTTTGTCATTCCTTGTTTTCTCCTGTCTCCTCTCTTCCTTCTTTCCTTACTTCCTTCCTCTATATACTAATTTTACCATCAACTTTTTTCTCTGTTCTTTCTTTTCCTTCCTCCCATTTCCTGTTGTTTGTCATTCCTTGTTTTCTCCTGTCTCCTCTCTTCCTTCTTTCCTTCATTCCTTTCCTTACTTCCTTCCTCTATATACTAATTTTTACCTTCAACTTTTTTCTCTGTCCTTTCTTTTCCTTCTCCATTTTCTGCTTTTCGCGTCTCCTGCCTTCCTTCTTTCCTATGCTTATTCCTTTTTCTTTATTTCCTCTTTTTCCCTAACTCAGTATACTAATTTTAGCTATAACTTTTTTCCTATTCTTCCTTTTCCTTTCTCTCCTTTTCCTGGTTTTCGTGTTCCCTGCTTTCATAAGAACATAACATAACATAACATAACATAACATAACATAGCTTTCCGTGTTTACTGTCTTTTTCTACTTTCTTCCTTCATTCCTTTCATCTTTCCTACCTTTCTTCCTTCCCCCTTTTACTAATTTTACCTCTAACTTTATTTCTGTTATTCCCTTTCTTTGTTTATATAGATATTCATGCCCTCCTTCCTCCTTTTATCACCTCCTTCCTCTCTTTCTGAATTCTCTACCTTTTCCTTTATTTATATTCCTCCTTTTCTTTCTCTATATTCGTGGATGTTTAGAGTTTCCTTCCTTCATTCCTTCCTTCCTTCTTACTTTTCTTAATTTCACACCTTGTTCCATTTAGTTTTCCTCTATATGTCTATTTTCCTATTCATTCTATTTTGTTCCTTCCCTGTTTTCCTTCCTTCTTTCCCTCCTACCTTCCTCTCTCCTAAATAATCCTTCGATCTTTATGTCTAACTCTTTGCTTTTTTCTATATTCCTATTAGTGTAGAATTTAATGTTTTCTTCCTCCTTTCCTTCGTTTAAACCTTCACTCACTCACTCACTCACTCACTCACTCATTCACTCACTCACTCATTCACTCACTCACTCACTCACTCATTCACGCATTCACTCACTCACTCACTCACGCATTCACTCACTCACTCACTCACCCACTCAGTTTTTGTTTCCTTCCTTCCTTCCTTCCTTCCTCACTCGCGTTTTCTGCCTGTCGCCAATCCCTTTTCCCTTTCCTTCCTTCCCATTATAACTTCTCTCGCTTATTTCTTGTTTCTCTTTTTCCTCAACCACTTCCTCTCCTTAATCACTTTCTCTTATACGTATTTTTCCATCATTTCCTTTCTTCCTTTCACCCTCTGACCATTTGTCTTTTGTCCTTTTTCTTCCTCATTTCCAGGATTTTTCTTTTTCATATTTTTTCTTTCTTTCTCTCTTCCGTCCCTTCTTTCTTCCTTCCTTCCTTCCCTCCTTCTTTTCTTTCTTTTTACCTTCCTTCTTTTATATATATTTCATTTATCTTTTTTTTTTAGTTACTGTTTTCTCTTATCCCCTCTTTCTCCTCCTCCTCCTCCTCCTCCTCCTCTTCCATAATCTCCCAGTCATATTTCTTTGTCTCATTTATCAACATTTCCATCTATTCTATCTTTTTTCCCTTTCCCTCCTCCTCCTTCTCCTCCTCCTCCTTTCCCTCTTTCTCTCCCTCTCTCCTTTCCCTCATTTAACATTTTTCCTCCAGTGTACTTTTTCTCCTCCATTTCCATTTTCCTCCCTCCTACTTTCCTCCATCCTTCCCTTTAATTTTTCTTCCTCCTCCTAATTTGCCTCCTTATTCCTTCCTCGCGCTGTTATTTTTCTTCCATTATTCATCCTCCTTTTTTCCTCCTTATCTCATCTCTTTCTCATTTAATTCAATATTCTCCCTTCCTCTCCTTCAGCCTTACTTCATTATCTTCATATTTTCCTAACTTTTTCCCTTCTTATTCCCTCGTTTGCCCATTTTTTCCTCGTTTTTCCTTTACTCATGTTTCCTTTTAATCATCCTACTTTCTCTTCTCATTTTTGCTATTTTTCAGCATCTCCTCCTCCTCCTCCTCCTCCTCCTCCTCCTCTTTCATTCGTCCTTATCTACCTACTTCTCCTGCTTCTCCTTCTTCATCTTCTACTTCAAATACTTTTCCTCCTTCTCTTCCTCCTCCTCCTCCTCTTCCTCCTCTTCCTCATCTTCAAAGTGCAGAGTCAAAACATGTTAAGAGTCTATATAAAATAAATAAAAGGACTATTTGAGAGAGAGAGAGAGAGAGAGAGAGAGAGAGGGACATTATTCAGGGCAAGCAATTGAGTGAGAAAAGTTAAGTGAACCTTAAACTCTAGCAAATATTAATCAGAAGAAGGAGGAGGAGGAGGAGGAGGAGGAAGAAGAAGAGGAGGAGGAGGAGGAGGAGAAAATGAAGGAGGAATCAGTAATATCTGTTTGCGTATGTTTATGTATTTTTCACAACAAAGTCATTACCGTACACACACACACACACACACACACACATACATACATACATACATACATACATACACACTTGCTCAAAGGAAGAGCTATGAATGCCTAGTTTGGAAGGGAAGCAATCACACACTCTCTCTCTCTCTCTCTCTCTCTCTCTCTCTCTCTCTCTCTCTCTCTCTCTCTCTCTCTCTCTCTCTCTCTCTCTCTCTCTCTCTCTCTCTCTCTCTCTCCTACCTATATTTCGACTTCCTTTCCATTCCTTTCATCTTTTTCTTTCTTTTCGCGTTTTTTCATTCCCCTGTGATTCTCCTTTATATGACTCTCTCTCTCTCTCTCTCTCTCTCTCTCTCTCTCTCTCTCTCTCTCTCTCTCTCTCTCTCTCTCTCTCTCTCTCTCTCTCTCTCTCTCTCTCTCTCTCTCTCTCAAAACACTTGTAATTCACCATCGTTCTCTAATTATTGTTCTTCCCCTAACTTCTAAACCTCTTCTTCCCCTCTTCTTCCTCCTATAATTCTTCATCCACCTCCTTCACCTCCTCCTCCTCCTCCTCCTCTTTCTCCTCCTTCACCCTCTCCTCCTCCTCCTCCTTCTCCTGCTATTGAAACGTAATTACACTTGCCAATATCGGCGAGACACAAAAGTTTTGATCTGTGCTCCGATATGTGGAGGAGGAGGTGGAGGAGAGGAGGTGGAAGGAAAGGAGGAGGAGGAGGGGCCAGAAGGAGGAGGAGGAGTTGAATGGGAAAGGAGGAAAGGGAGAGAATAGATCCGCAGGAAAAGAAAGAGGAAAAAAAAATCTGTGAAACTTTACGGATATTGATCCCGCGGTTCATTTGCTCTACGGTCCCACATACCCTGTTTCCTCTCTCTCTCTCTCTCTCTCTCTCTCTCTCTCTCTCTCTCTCTCTCTCTCTCTCTCTCTCTCTCTCTCTCTCTCTCTCTCTCTCTCTCTCTCTCTCTCTCTCTCTCTCTCTCTTGCAGTCTCCGAAACACAAAGGAACCTGCAACACACACACTCACACACACACACACACACACACACACACACACACACACACACACACACACGTAATAGCCCAGTAAAATAAAAATAAAAAAACAAAGGAAATAAGGAAAAATAAAAACACAAGAAAAAGCACAAACTGTCACCTGAAACATTACTCTTTTGATGTTTGTTTTTCCCTTCGCGGTTTCACACTCTTTGTCCGCAGGGAACCGAGTGTTGTTTTTTTTTTTTTCTTTTTCCTTGTATCATTTTTCATCTTTTTTTCATTTACTTTGAGCCGATTTCTTTTTTTCGGCTTCTGAGGGACAATATTTTTTTCTGTTTCACTTTTTTGTATTTTCTTCTTTTTCTTTTTCTAATCTTTCTTTGGCTTCATTTCCTTTTGTTATTGTTTTTTGCATATCTGTTTTTTGTCCTTTGTTTTGTTATGTTTTTTGTGGGCGATGAGAGAAAGAGAGAAAGAATCCTCAGTCCCTTCTTCCTTCCTCTCTACCCTCTTTCCTCACCACCTTCCTTCCTATTTCATCTTCCCTTTCTCTCCAACCATCCTTTCTTTCTTTCCTCCTCTCCATTCAGTCTCCCTCTCTCCCTCCCTGCCCTTCTCTGCCCTTCCTCCTCTCGTTCATTCATTTCCCTGGAACAGCTGGAGGGCCGAGTCGTCGCGTAATTGCCTCCCGCGTGCTGGTACTGGCGCGCGTTTGCCAGGTAAACACTAATTAATCACACTCCTGACCCACCTGCCCGGGTATCTCCTCGCTCCCTTCCATTATGAAACTTTTGTGTCCTTCTCTTCCTGCTTCTGTGTTTCCTCCTCCTCCTCATTCTCCTCCTGCTCTTCCTCCTCCTCCTCCTCCTCTTCCTCCTCCTCCTCCTCCTCTTCCTCCTCCTCCTACTACTACTACTACTATTACTAATGGGAGGTAGGAGGAGGAAATAGCGACAGTGATTAATTGTGGTTGTGGCTTAAAATGTGTAATAAAGTGGAAGAGAGAGAGAGAGAGAGAGAGAGAGAGAGAGAGAGAGAGAGAGAGTGAGAGAGAGAGAGATCCACAGCAGAGTATCTGATCAAAACGTAATTAGTGAACAAGGGAAAGAAAAAAATATCATGTGTTGGTTAATCTCTCTCTCTCTCTCTCTCTCTCTCTCTCTCTCTCTCTCTCTCTCTCTCTCTCTCTCTCTCTCTCTCTCTCTCTCTCTCTCTCTCTCTCTCTAATCAACTTAAGAGGCCTACTGAGCACCAATTAATTACAATAAACTCACAAACATCATATTACACAGAGAGAGAGAGAGAGAGATCATTGCATAATCCAGGAGCATAATTATCAAGGTTTCAGGTCATCCATTTCCCCTTTCCAGCAATGCTTAATAATAATAATAATAATAATAATAATAATAATAATAATAATAATAATAGTGAATCCGTCGCTCTAATTATGCGGCCGTTTTGTACTCTCATATTAATGGACGATTAATTTTTTTTTAATTTAATATGCATAAACCATAGACTTAGTTTCGTGTGTGTGTGTGTGTGTGTGTGTGTGTGTGTGTGTGTGTGTGTGTGTGTGTATGTGTGTGTGTTGGGGGTAGTCAGGAAATCCACCTGCGTACACTCTCTCTCTCTCTCTCTCTCTCTCTCTCTCTCTCTCTCTCTCTCTCTCTCTCTCTCTCTCTCTCTCTCTCTCTCTCTCTCTCTCTCTCTCTCTCTCTCTCTCTCTCTCTCTCTCTCTCTCTCTCTCTCTCTCTCTCTCTCTCTCTCTCTCACACACACACACACACACTGCTAATTACCGGTGTGAGAATCAATACACTGCACTTTTCTTTTGTCTTTCCTTTTTCCTTTTATTGTCTTTCTCCTTCGCTTTGTTTTTAAATCATTCCTTTCTCCCTGTCTCTCTTCCTTCATCCCTAGTTTCCGTATTTATATTGCAATTAAGTGATGGATGGGCAGACAGAATAAACAATGCTTCTCTCTCTCTCTCTCTCTCTCTCTCTCTCTCTCTCTCTCTCTCTCTCTCTCTCTCTCTCTCTCTCTCTCTCTCTCTCTCTCTCTCTCTCTCTCTCTCTCTCTCCACCCTCTACCTCTTTGTTCCGCGCCGTTCAAAGCGAAAACATCAATCGATCGGTCATTATGAGAGAGAGAGAAGAAGAGAGACAAAGAAAACAGAGAGAGAGAGAGAGAAGGGCAATCAGGCACCAGAAAAGATACACACAAACACACACACACATGCACACACACACACACACACACACACACACACGGTAATAGGCGCGTCACCTGGGCCCCAAAAATTATACCTGACGACCGGAACTTTGCCTCCTCCTCGTCTACCTTGCAATTTCCTTTCATGTACCTTGCCTCTCTTTTTTTACTCCGTTATTGTGTTTTTTTCGTCTTTTTCTGCTTTTTTTCTCTTCTTTTCTTTGTGTTTCCTTGATGTTTCTTTTCTTCTGTTCGTTTTCTTTATTTTTTATTCTTTTTTTTTGTCCTGTTTTTTCTTTTCTTCCTGTTCCTTATCTTTTGTTTTTTTCTGTTTTTGTCTTCGTGATATTTTTTTCTTTCTAATCTTTGCTTCTTTTTCTTTCTTATTCGTTATTTTCTTTTTCTTTCCTCCTCGCATTTCTGTTTTTCCTATTTTGTTTCCTCTTTCGTCTTCTCTATTTCCATCTTTTCCATCTATTTCAATCTTTCTGTCTACTCATCTTCACACTGTTGTTTTCTCCCCTTTTCTCCATCTCCTCCATTTATTTATTTCCTCCGCTGACCACCATCATCCTTCTCTCCCTTCCTCTCTCATCTTTCTCTTTCTCTTCACTTCAGCACCTTTCTCCGTCATTACTACGCAAGTTATCGGCCGTTTCCCTCCCTCATACAACGCTTCTTCCTGCACCATACATCACCAGAGAGGAGGAGGAGGAGGAGTAGGTGGGTGAGGTGGGGCAGGAGGAGGAGGAGTAGGTGGGTGAGGTGGGGCAGGAGGAGGAGGAGTAGGTGGGTGAGGTGGGGCAGGAGGAGGAGGAGGAGCGAGTTTTGTGACAGTAACTCATGAAGACAAGCGCGCAGAGAGGAAGCAAAATAAACATATATATATTGAGGAATTAAAGGATGTTGCTGGCGATTTATTTTTCACACGTTATGATTTGGAAGGAGGAGGAGCAGGGGAGAAAGAGGAGGAGGAGGAGGAGGAGGGGAAGAGGAGGAGGAGGAGAGGTATCAGGAATGAGTGAGTGGAAGGGAAAGGACAGGAAAAGAAGGGAAAGGAAGAGAAAAGTGGAAATGAAATAAAAGGGAGGGAAGGGAAAGGAAGAAGGGCGGATAATAGAGGGAGAGAGAGAGAAAGAGAGAGAGAGAGAGAGAGAGAGAGAGAGAGAGCAGACAGACGGACAGACAGACAGACAAACAGACACTCACAAAAGGGAGAGGGACAAACAGAGGAAAAAAAAACAATGACCAGGGGCAAAGAGCGAGACAGGGAGAGAAAGAGGGAGGGAGGGAGAGGAGGGAGAAAAGGGAGACAATAAAGGGAGAGAGAAGGACAAGGGTGACCTCAAAAAAGGGCGAAGAGTCGAGTGTCTATGATAGTTTACCCTCTGTTTACTTTTCATTAAATTTTGCCTTTCTCTTTACGGCATCGTTTCGTGTGTGTGTGTGTGTGTGTGTGTGTGTGAGAGAGAGACTGTTTTGCTTTATATAGATTCACGTTTGGTTCCTGTCTTTTGTGATAATATAAAATGACTAACAGTGTTTGTGTGTGTGTGTGTGTGTGTGTGTGTGTGTGTGTGTGTGTGTGTGTGTGTGTTGGTCTTTTGTTTCCTATACTTTCCATTTTTATGCATCTTATATTTTTCCTCGTATATTTCTTTCTTATTTTTTAGTCTTTCTCTTTCATGTTCACGGTCTCTGTCTGTCTGTCTGTCTGTTTCTGTCTCCTAAAATTTCGAAGACTTCTTTTTCTTTTTCATTTTTCGTGTTTTAATTCTGGATTTCGTCTTCCAGGGAATTTTCTTGTTATTACCTCTTCAAAGGGCATTCTCTCTCTCTCTCTCTCTCTCTCTCTCTCTCTCTCTCTCTCTCTCTCTCTCTCTCTCTCTCTCTCTCTCTCTCTCTCTCTCTCTCTCTCTCTCTCTCTCTCCTACCTATATTTCGACTTCCCTTCCATTCCTTTCATCTTTTTCTTTCTTTTCGTGTTTTTTCATTCCCCTGTGATTCTCCTTTATGATACTCTCTCTCTCTCTCTCTCTCTCTCTCTCTCTCTCTCTCTCTCTCTCTCTCTCTCTCTCTCTCTCTCTCTCTCTCTCTCTCTCTCTCTCTCTCTCTCTCTCTCTCTCTCTCTCTCTCTCAACCAATCTTACAAATGCAATAACGCTTCCTTTGTAATAACTGAGAGAGAGAGAGAAGAAGTACAAATTTGTTTTTTCTTTCCAGTGTTGCGGGAAATGAATGAGAGCTTGTATTGTGTTGCCGACCCGCTGAGTATGAGAGAGAGAGAGAGAATCTATATATGTTTAAATTTCACATTACTTATATCTTTTCTAATTTGTAACTGATATTTCTCCGTTTATCTGCATTTTAGAGAGAGAGAGAGATCTAAAACAATTGTTGAATCACAGCCAGGGTCCAAATAACTTTTTTTTCTATTTCGTAACTTTTATATAAGAGTTTCATATTGTATTTTGACACTAAAGGATAAACAAAAAAAAAATTAAGCCCAGAGAGTCGAAACGTGTTGAAACCTGTTTGGATTCTTTAGTGTGGCAAGTTTTTAAAATTTTACGGACAATTTTTTTTTTTTTTTCTCCTCTCTCTTCCTCTTCTTTCCTCCTCTCTTCCCCTCTTTATCTTTCTCTTCCTTCGTTTTCTTTCTCATCTTCATTGTTTTTCCTTCTCCTTCTCCTCCTCCTCCTCTTCTTCCTCCTTCTTTCCCTCATCTTCTTCCTCATTCTTCTCCAGTTCTTCTGCTTCCTCCTCCTCGGCCTCCTCCTCCTCCTCCTCCTCCTCCTCGACCTCCTCCTTCCCCTTCTCCATCTTTTACTAGTCCGCCTTCCCCTCCTCCTCCTCCTCCTCCCCCTCCTCCTCTTCCTCCTCAAGCAAAAAAAAAAAAAAAAAAAAAACGCGTCCAGAGATACACGAATCGAAACTTTTCCTCGCGTCTCGATTTCATTTTCTTTTTTTTTTCTTTTAATGAAAACGGGAAGACTTTTTTTTCATATTTTCCCTGGCGACACTTTTTCCCCCTTGTTAATGTTTTCCTCTTCGTCATGTCCAGGAAATTCGTTAGACAGTTTTATGTGAGTTTGTCATTAAAGGAATCCAACTCTCTCTCTCTCTCTCTCTCTCTCTCTCTCTCTCTCTCTCTCTCTCTCTCTCTCTCTCTCTCTCTCTCTCTCTCTCTCTCTCTCTCTCTCTCTCTCTCTCTCTCTCTCTCTCTCTCTCTCTCTCTCATTATCCTCTCCCTCTTCATATCTCTCTTTAATCATTTCCTCTCTCTCCCTCTCAATCCTCTCCTTCTTATCATTTTTCTGCTTCTCCTCCCTCTCTCTCTCTCTCTCTCTAATTATCCTCTCTCTCTCTTTCTCTCCCTCTTTATACCTCCTTTTATTAATTTTCTCTCTTTTTGTTTCTCCCTCTCTCTATCCTCCCCTTGCTTTGCCTGGCTTTCTGCGCATAATATATATTTCTCATTTCATATAGTCCTCCCTTCCTCGTCCATGTTCTCTTCCCTCTTCCCTTGTTCAACGTGTGTTCTCTTCCCTAATCCCCTTTTCCTCGTCTCGTTTTGTTCCCGTCCCTCTCATGTTCCGACGCCCATACTCCTATTTTATTCTATTATCTATATCCTTCATCTACTCTTCCTTCCTTCTCTTCTTACTTCATAGTGTTGGATATTTTTTTCTTATTTCAGTCATTCTTTATCTGTTTATTCTCATTTCCTTTCATCTTCTCTCTCTCTCTCTCTCTCTCTCTCTCTCTCTCTCTCTCTCTCTCTCTCTCTCTCTCTCTCTCTCTCTCTCTCTCTCTCTCTCTCTCTCTCTCTCTCTCTCAATATTTAGTACCCAAAACAGGGGAGAAAGGGAGCGGACTCACTAGGGAGCTTAGAACCAGCTTAGTGTATGCATGTTAGATCTCTCTCTCTCTCTCTCTCTCTCTCTCTCTCTCTCTCTCTCTCTCTCTCTCTCTCTCTCTCTCTCTCTCTCTCTCTCTCACACACACACACACACACACACACACACCTTTCCCTATGGACCGGGGATTTACCTGGGCAAAGAGTCGCGTCTGGCTCACTTTCTCCCTCTCTCTCTCCCTCTGCCTTGTAAGAGATTAGGTCCTCGGGGTACAAGGTTTGGCAGGACATAATACAATAATAAAATAAAAACTCACCTAAAAACCCACTTCACACACACACAATAATAATAATAAAAACATTCTATTATTATTATGTGTGTGTGTGAAGTGAGTTTTTAGGTGAGTTTTTTTATTATTATTATTATTTTTATCATCATTACTTTTTTAATTGAATTTGTGTTTGTTTTTCTTTATTGTTTGTTTAGATTTTATGTTTTATGTGTATGGACTATTGTTTTTTTTTTCTTCTATGCTTCCGCCTATGACTGCTGTAGACTTTCTTGGTGGGGCCTGGTGGGGCGTTGTGGCGCGGGCAAGTGTTTATAGTGGCGCCATCTTGTTATCCCCCCCGGAGCTCATCAACGACTCTTTCTTATAGAGAGGGAGTCTAGAGTCCGGGTTAATAGGAGGTCTTCTGGACAGCTTGTAGGTAGTCTAAGGCCACTAGAGGGTGACTGAAAATACCAGCTTGTAGTAGTAGTAGTAGTAGTAGTAGTAGTAGTAGTTGTAGTAGTAGTGGTGGTGGTGGTGATGGTCGTGATAAATGACGCACTCGACACTTTGACATCTTCCTCAATACTTGCCCTCCTGTTCAAATAGACACTCCTCCTCCTCCTCCTCCTCCTCCTCCTCCTCCTCCTCCTCCTCCTCCTCCTCCTCCTCCTTCTCTTCCCTTGTGTTGTGTCCATTGGTAATGTCAGATCAAACAACACCATCAGCTGTAGACTCTGCCATCTGTTTGCCCCTCGCTCTCCTAAACAAACACTCCTCCTCCTCCTCCTCCTCCTCCTCCTCCTCCTCCGTGTGCTGTCTTCATAACGCTTGCCGGCTACTGTCCACGTTCCCATAACCCTCCATCTCTCCTCCTCTCCTTCCCTCTCCTCCGTTTCCTCCTCTCCTTACTGTCCCACTCATCCTCCTTCTCCCATTTCCTGCCTCTCCTCCTCCTCCTCTTCCTCTTCACTCTCCACCTCCTCCTCCTCCTCCTTCTCCTCCTCTTCACTCTCCACCTCCTCCTCCTTCTCCTCCTTTCCTGCCCCTTCCTTTCGAGTCAGCGCCAAGTTCATCCTCCTGTTCCCTCTCCTCCTCCTCTTCCTCCTCTTCCTCCTCCTCCTCCTCCTCCTCCTCCTCTTCAGCACGCTCCTCCTCTTACCCACTCAACACCTCACTGCAAAGCGCCCATCGAGAGAGAGAGAGAGAGAGAGAGAGAGAGAGAGAGAGAGAGAGAGCAGTTTTCATATTAACGTAACCGCCCTTTTCTTGAGCGTCGATGTAAACACCATTTCGTTTTCTTATATAATATCTAATACCTTTTTACCTTATATTTTAACTCCTCCTCCTCCTCCTCCTCCTCCTCCTCCTCCTCCTCTTCTTACCCTTCTTATCGTCTCTATCATATTTCCCAGTAATTTTTGTTCTTCCCGTTTCCTACCTTGTTTATTTCCTCCTCCTCTTTATCACTCTTCCTCCTCCTCCTCCTCCTCTCGTTAACCTCCTCCTCCTCCTCCTCTTCCCCTTCATCATCCCTGCCAGCCATCATCGTTCTTCCTCCTCTCGTCTTACCTGTAATGAGAAAACGGGTAAATTAGAGGTGTGGGCGGACGCAACTCCCTGCAACACACACAAATACTAGAGAACAGACATAACGTAAAGCAGAATGGATTAGTCTTCCCTTTACTTTCCTCGTATTCTTCCTAACATATTGCGCGTAGAGAAGGAAGCTGCGACCTGGAATGAGGAACGGGAATACTGGAATAGGTGGCAAGAGACTGTCAATCAATGCAAACTATAGAGACTTGTAAATTTGGTGTATTTGGGGGCATAGTTTATAGGTGCGCGTTACCTCGGTGCTCGTCTCCGTTCCCTTGACCTTTGAGAAAATTGAATGCTGGAATAGGTGGCAAGAGACTGTCAATCAATGCAAACTAGAGAGACTTGTAAATTTGGTGTATTTGGGGGCATAGTTTGTAGGTGCGCGTGACCTCAGTGCTCGTCTCCGTACCATTGACCCTTGAGAAACTTGACGGCTGTAATAGGCGGCAAGAGACTGTCAATCAATGCAAACTAGAAACACTTGTAAATTTAGGGTATTTGGGGACATTGTTTATAGGTGCGCGTTACCTCGGTGCTCGTCTCCGTCCCATTGACCCTTGCGAAACTGGAATGCTGGAATAAGTGGTAAGAGACTGGCAATCAATACAGACTAGGAATATATTAAGATTAGGTAAATTCAGGATCATATATTACAGCTGCTCGTGGCCTCAGTGCTAATCTCCGTCCCACTGACCATTGAGCCTATGGTGAGTGACAATCTATAACCTCGGGACACGGGCAACATGCTGGTTCACACAGGTTACCCTCCCTATATGTTCCCAGGTACCAGCTTATCGACCATCACGAAGGGAAGGATTGACTGCACAGGCCGGGAATCGACACCAGGCCCTTGCATTCGTAGCTACCCGCGCTAACAATTACACCACCTAAGAGTATAAATAGAGTGTAATACAATAGCTTCCTTGCCCTATTCGTGTATATCCATTTACGTATCAGTGCAGCAGTGAGAACGAGGCAACAGGTAAAGCAATTGAGTGTTTCGATGGAACTGAAAATAGATACTGGATGATAAGCGGCTCGGGGAAAGAGGATTTAAGTGGAAATGAATGCACAAAGGATCCCCCCCAAAAGTGTTAGTGGTGATAGGAAAACACGAATAGCTACACGCGTGGCGGAACTAGAAAATGAAACTGTGGAACCGGAAAAAAAAGGGAAAATCAAACATGGATTAGGAAAAAAGAGATAAAAGAGGAAAAAAAAGAGGAAAACGTTGAAGGGATTAGTGTGGAGGACAGGGAGATAAACTGTAAGAGAGAGAGAGAGAGAGAGAGAGAGAGAGAGAGAGAGAGATAATGAAAATGAGAAAGGAATGAGACAAAATTAAGCGGAAACAAGAAAGAAAGTAAAATTGAAAAGATAAAGATATTAATATAAAATAAGGAAAGGAAGGGAGAGGAAATGTAAAAGGAAGAAACAAAAAAGATAAACGAAAACAAGAGATGAATTTAGAACGAATGAGGAATAGAAGGAAAGAGGAGAATAAAAGCAGAATAAGGAGGGATAAAAAAAAACGAGAGAGGAAATTTAACCCAAAGACGAGGAAAGAACACAAACTCAAGCGAAAAGAATAGACAGAAAAATAAAAATAAATTAATATAGAACGAATGAGGAATAGAGGGAGGGAAGTGAAGTACGAATGGGAATAAGAGAAGAGACAGAATAGAGAATAGAGAATAGAGAAACAGAAAATGAAAGTGTGAAAGGAAGGAGTTAAGACCCAATTTGCCAGTGAGGGACTTTGAAGCTGAAGTGAATAGGGGAGATAGAAGAGGAGGAGGAGAAGGAAGAAGAGGAAGGGGAAGATGTGAAAGAGGAAGAAGAGGGGGGGAAAGAGAAGGAAGAGGATGATGAAGAAGAGGAAAATAAATAAGTTCACTATTCCCTTCTCTCCATTTTCCTCCTCCTCCTCCTCCTTCTCCTCTTCGTCTTTCCTCTTCCCTCTTCATCCTCCCTTGTTCATCTTCCTCCTTCTCTTTCTCATCCTTCCATACCCTCCCCCTTCTCGCTCTTCCTCATCCCTTCCTTCCTATTTCCTTCTTCCTCCTCCTCCTTCTCCTCCTCTTACCTCTCCCCATCCGTTCCTTCCTCTTCCCTATTCATCATCCTCCTTCTCCTCTTTCCCTTCCTCCATTCTTTACTCTCTCCTCCTCCTCCTCCTCCTCCTCCTCCTCTCTCTCTCTCTATCCCTCCACTTTTCTCCAATTTCCCTAACCAACCTTACCAAAACAAAAGTCTTTCCTCCTTCCCTCCTTACCCCCCGAATTTATCTTCCTCCTCCTCCTCCTCCTCCTCCTCCTCCTCCTCCTCTCTTGACCCATATCCCCTTTCCTTCCTCTTCCTCCTCCTCTTCTTCCTCCCTCCCTTTCAAACCTTTACTATTATCACTACAAAAAAAGGGAGATAGAGACTGGCCTATTTTCCTTCCCTCCTTCCTTCCTTCCTTCCTTCCTTCCTTCCTTCCCTTTCTTCCTTCCTTCCTTCCTTCCTTCCTTCCTTCCATCTATTCCTCACCTAATACTTCCATTCCATACTCTCCCCTTCTCTCCCTCCTCCCCCTTTTCTCTCCCTTCTCTCTCCTCTCTCCTATTTTCCTCCATTCCCTCCTTCCTTCCTTTTATTCCTCACCCATAATTTCCACCCTATACTCTTCCATTCTCTCGCTCCTCCTCCTCCCCCTCCTTCTCCTCCTCCTCCTCCTCCTCCTCCCACCTCTTCTCTCTTCTCTCTCCAGTTAACTCCAACAATAGAAAAGGTTCGCCACCGCCAATAACCAGAGAAATAATAGTAACTCCCTCCTCCTCCTCCTCCTCCTCTTCCTCCTCCTCCTCCTCCTCCTCCTCCTCCAATACAATAATTCTACCACACACCCCTCCCATACACCTCCCTACCCCCCCCCCCCTCTCCTCCCCACCCACATATGCCTATACACTTTTATCTCGTCTCTCCCACCCTAAAAAATTACGTTAGTCACCCACATAAAAATTGTTCTCTTGTCTCCTTTTTCTCCACTTTTATTCGATTTGGTTCTCTCTCTCTCTCTCTCTCTCTCTCTCTCTCTCTCTCTCTCTCTCTCTCTCTCTCTCTCTCTCTCTCTCTCTCTCTCTCTCTCTCTCTCTCTCTCTCTCTCTCTCTCTCTCTCTCTCTCTCTCTCTCCTATTATTTTTTTCTCCATTTATTCCGCTCATTTTTATTTTCCTTATCTCCTTTTTTTCTTTCTTTCTCTTCTATTATCTTTTTTTCTCTACTTTTATTCGATTTGCTCTTCCCTTCCCTTCCTTTTCTTTCTTTTTTTCTCTCTCCCAGTATTTATTTTTTCTTCATTTATTCCGCTCAATTTTCTTTTCCTCATCTTTTCTTTCTTTCTTTCTCTTCTATTATCTCTTTTTTTCTCTACTCTTCTTCCATTCTACCTTCCCTTCCTTCCCTTTTTTCTTCTTCTTTCATCTTCTATCATTTTTTTCCTCCATTTTCGTGTTACTCTTTCCTCCTTTTCTATTCTCTTTCCTCTCCTGTTATCTATTCTTTTCTTCACTTATATTCATTCTAATCACCCTTCTCTCACCTCCTTTTTTTCTTCCTTTTCCCTCCCCCATTTTCTTTTTTCTTCAGTTTCATGTAAGTCTCTCCTCCATTTTTTTCTCTTTCCTATTCTCTTATTTTTTTCCTCCCTCTCTCCTCGTCTCGTTTTCCTCCACTTTTCTTCAATCACCCTTCTCTCCCTTCCTTCCTTTTTTATCCTTTTTCTCTGCCATTCTTAACTTTTTCTCTCCACTTTATTTCTCTCTTTCCTACTCTTTTTTTACTCTTTTTCCTCCCCAGTGATCTTTTTTCTTTATTTTCCTCTCTTTCTACTTCCTCTTCCATCTCCCATCCTCTTCTTTTCTCTACTTTTATCCTCCTCACCCTTCCTTTCCTTCTCTTTTTCCTCTTTCCTCTCCCATTCTCCTTCTCCTCCATTTTTCATCCTTCTACAATTCCCTCTTTTCCTTTTTTTCTCTTCCATGTTCTATCCTATCCTTTTCTCATCTCCTCTCATCTTGCTTCCATTCCTAATTCCCCTATTCACCTACTTGCAATTTACATTTATTCCTCCCCTTCAAATATATATCATCCCTTTATTACCTACCCATTGCCTTCCCCTCCTTCCTCTCCCTTTCCTTCTCTCCTAGTACAATTTCCCTTCCTTCCCCTTTCCTGATTAAGTAGCTGCTGAAACAAATATATTAACACCCATTTCCTGGTTTCAACTTGCATATATTTAAGTTTGGAGACGCGGAAGTAGGGAAAAAAGTAGCTAACATCATTTGGGTATAGTGCTGGAAGGGCGGGCGGGCGGCATTTGGCTATTTGGCTCAGGAAAGCTACGTGGTTAACGGCATTTGGCTATAGCGGCTGATTGCATGGATGGGGAGAGGGAATATTTAGTTGTAGAGTGTCTGGTGGTGGGGCGGGCGGGCGGCATTTGGCTGTTTGGCCCTGGAAAGCTTCGTGGTGAACGGCGTTTGGGTATAGCGGCCGATTGCACGGACGGGAAGAGGCAGTATTTAGTTATAGAGTGTCTAGTGGTGAGGCGGGAGGGCAGGCGGACGGCATTTGGCTACTTGGCCTGGGAAAACTACGTACTGAACGGCATTTGTCTATAGCGGATGGATGGGCGGTCTGGTAGTGTTTAGCATTAGTCTGGAAGGGTGGCGGCACTTGGGTATTTTGCCGGGGAGAGCTAGTGAGCGGGATTTGGTTGTTGCGGGTGACAGTGCGGACTGGAAGGTGTATTTAGCTATAGAGAGACTGGTAAGGAGGCAGGCATTTAGCTATTCGGCCAGGGAGAGCTATAATGAGTGGTGTTTGGTTATAGCGGGTAATTGGGCGGACTAGGAGATGTATTTAGCTATAGAGAGACTGGGAAGGAGGCAGCCATTTAGCTATTCGGCTTAGGAGAGCTATAGTGAGTGGCGTTTGGTTATAGCGGGTGACTGCGCGGACTGGGAGATGTATTTAGCTATAGAGAGTCTGGTAAGAAAGCGGGCATTTAGCTATTCGGCCTGGGAGAGCTATAGTGAGCAGTTCTGGGCCATAGCAGCTGATAGCGAAAACTGGGGGTATTCAGCTTATGTGTGAAATAGGGTAAGGTAGTGGATGGGTGGAACAGTTTAGGAGGTATATTGGAAATGTGAGTAAATGCTTCTAAATGGAGGTTAGCTTCATGGATATGGAGAGCAGATGATGAAATAACAGGTTCTTGAGAGTTATGGGTAAGACAACCAGTGTATCCTTATTATAACATTCTCCTCGTCCCATCTCTCTCCATCTATCTATTCTCCTAAATTGCATACCTGTTTAAACTATTCCTGTATGATTGTTTTCCTCTTTATTCCTTCTCTTTCTCTTTCAATCAGTCTAAACTCTCCTTCCCCCTTCCCTTTTCCTCTCCCCTTCCTTTTCCTCTCCCCTCCCATTCCCCTTCCTCTCCCCTCCCATTCCCCTTACTTCCCCTTTCCTTCCCTTTCCTTCCCCTCCCATTTCATTTCCCTTCCTCTCCCCTCCCAATCCCATTTCCCCTTCCTCTCCCCTCCCATTTCCCCTTCCTCTCCCCTCCCATGCCCCTTGCTTCCCCTCTCATTCCCCATTCTCTCCCTCCCGCCTCCCTTCTGCCCCATCTCCGAAAAATGCCTCCCACAATCAATGCGTTGTTAATTAGTGGAAATCCAGGTAACAAGCCCCTGTATCTGGCCCAATTAACAGCAAACCCAGGTAGCCACACCAACCCTTTGAGCAGCCGGAGCGGTGATTTTGTTAACGAATTGGCGGGGGATACTTTTTAGGGGGTCTAATTATGTTGTCTGTTTGTCTGTATGTGTGTATGTGATTGTCTGTCTGTGTCTGGTGTGTGTGTGTGTGTGTGTGTTTGTGTGTGTGTGTGTGTGTGTGTGTGTGTGTGTGTGTGTGTGTGTGTGTGTGTATTTTTGTCTGTCTGTCTGTCTGTCTCTCTCTCTCTCTCTCTCTCTCTCTCTCTCTCTCTCTCTCTCTCTCTCTCTCTCTCTCTCT
>NC_066561.1:10180715-10188215 GCF_024679095.1 Eriocheir sinensis | reverse complement strand
GGCGTTTTTTTTTTTTTTTCATATAATTTCCTTTTGTTTCATCAGGTTGCGGCGGGGAGTTTGATGCGCGGCCAAATCATTTTCTCATGACTGCGAACCCTCACGCGAAAACCAGGGAAATACACTCGCGGTTCCATTGTGTGTATATGTACATTTACAGCGCTGTTATTTTGGGTCTACTAATGATTTCTAGGGCGAAGATAAAGGTACCAAAATTTACTAGCGGTACTTTTTGTATATGTTTTCATAACGGTACTATTTCTTCTGTATTAAGTTTTTTTAGGGCGAATTAAAGGTACCAAGTTCAGCTAGCGGTACTATTTTGCGTGTCTTTATGCTTTGTAGGGCGAATTAAAGGTACCATATTCAGCTAGCGGTACTATTTTGCGTCTTTATGCTTTGTAGGGCGAATTAAAGGTACCATATTCAGCTAGCGGTACTGTTTCGTCTGTATTAAGTTTTTTTAGGGGGAATTAAAGGTACCATATTCAGCTAGCGGTACTATTTTGTGTGTGTTATGCTTTCTAGGGCGAATTAAAGGTACCATATTCAGCTAGCGGTACTATTTTGTGTGTGTTATGCTTCTAGGGCGAATTAAAGGTACCATATTCAGCTAGCGGTACTATTTTGCGTGTGTTTATGCTTTGTTGGGCGAATTAAAGGTACCATATTCAGCTAGCGGTACTATTTTCCGTGTGTTTATGCTTTGTAGGGCGAATTAAAGGTACCATATTCAGCTAGCGGTACTATTTTGCGTGTGTTTATGCTTATTAGGGCGAATTAAAGGTACCATATTCAGCTAGCGGTACTATTTTGCGTGTGTTTATGCTTTGTAGGGCGAATTAAAGGTACCATATTCAGCTAGCGGTACTATTTTGCGTGTGTTTATGCTTTGTAGGGCGAATTAAAGGTACCATATTCAGCTAGCGGTACTATTTTGCGTCTTTATGCTTATTAGGGCGAATTAAAGGTACCATATTCAGCTAGCGGTACTATTTTGCGTGTGTTTATGCTTTGTAGGGCGAATTAAAGGTACCATATTCAGCTAGCGGTACTATTTTGCGTCTTTATGCTTTGTAGGGCGAATTAAAGGTACCATATTCAGCTAGCGGTACTATTTTGCGTGTGTTTATGCTTTTTAGGGCGAATTAAAGGTACCATATTCAGCTAGCGGTACTATTTTGCGTGTGTTTATGCTTTGTAGCCGTACTGGTAGGTGACATGTATAACTGGAAATGAGATGAAAGGTGTTGCATTGTAGCTCGGGGTCCACACACACACATTAGACAAGGCTTTCGTAGAGGTTGTACAAGTATTTCCATGGGTAGTTGTATGAGCCCAGTGGTAGTTTGACATGGCTTCTGCACCATGAACGTTAAAAACACTCCCGAGAACCCGACTAATCTCCTTTGTGGACTTTGAAAATACTTATAGTGAGAGCCGAGTTTCTTGTGTTAGTATTTCCATGGGTAGTTTTATGAGCCTAGTGATAGTTTGACAAGGCTGTTTGACTGTGACCCTAAAAAATACTCATGACAGCCCGACTAATCTCTTATGTGACCTTTGAAAATATTTATAGTGAGAGCCGAAAGTTTCTTGTGTTAGTATTTCCATGGGTAGTTTTATGAGCCTAGTGATAGTTTGACAAGACTCTTTCACTGTGACCATAAAAAACACTCATGACAGCCCGACTAATCTCTTTTGTGGCCTTTGAAAATACTTATAGTGAGAGCCGAAAGTTTCTTGTGTTAGTATTTCCATGGGTAGTTTTATGAGCCCAGTAATAGTTTGACAGTGCTGTTTCACCGTGATCATAAAAAACACTTTAGACAGCCCAATTAATCTCTTATGTGACCTTTTATAATATTTTTGGTGAGAACCGAAAGCCCCTTGTATCAGTATTTACTTGGATAGTTTAATGAGCCCAGTAATAGTTTGGCCGTTCTGCTTCACTGTGACCGTAAAAACACTTATGACAGCCCGACTAACCTCCTTCGTAACCTTTGGAAATATATGTTGTGAAATTTGATAGCGTCTGAGAATCCTGGCCACGGTTCGGCACATATCAAAGTTACACGTGTTTGGTTACGAGACAGGAAGATCACCCGCCTAACCCTTCTACTGCGATTGGCACGGATTTGGCTTTCACTGGTAGCCTGATAATATATACTCCCAGGTCTTTCTCTGCCTCTGTTGTGGATAGTGGAGTGTTTCCCATGTGGTATTAGTATGCTGGATATTCCCTGCCAAGGTGCGTGACTACATTTTTCTTCATTGAATTGTAGCAGCCACTTTTTTTTCATTCCTGTAGCTTGGCGATGTCTTCTTGTCGGAAATCCGCAGTCAAGGGGTTAAGGTACATTGCCGTATATATTTGATCCCACATGCTACAGTGATTACAGATATCTCACAGTCAAGGGGTTAAGGTACATTGCTGTATATATTTGATCCCACATGCTACAGCGATTACAGATATCTCGCAGTCAAGGGGTTAAGGTACATTGCTGTATATATTTGATCCCACATGCTACAGTGATTACAGATATCTCGCAGTCGAGGGGTTAAGGTACATTGCCATATATATTTGATCCCACATGCTACAGTGATTAACGATATCTCGACTATGTTTGTGGACGCCAAGTGATTCATTCCCTCTCTGCTTACAGTGTTGACTCTCCTCAGTGGAGCGGAAGCGGAAATCCAGGGAGTGAGTCCTTACAGCAACTGGGACCTACTTTCGTGTATTAGGACCCGGTGATAATTAGGTAAGTGATGACTACTGTTTTTCATAACCTATTCTAAACCGAGTCTTTATTTGTGGACCATATTAGTAAAGGTGAACGATTCTTCGGAGGGGAATTTCCACACACACTCAGGAAAATTACACGTTCTCAATATTTTAGAGAGAAGAGAAGCTGTTTTTCCTTTTGTTTTTTGTTAACAAGGAAAATATTTAGGCTTAGAAGGCATCACTATCACAAAATTTCAATATACACAAAAAGTTAAAAGTAAACTCAATCCTGAACAATATAATTTTCTCATTCCGAAAATTTCAAAAGAGACGTTATTCATTTTTTTTCTGGTATTAGTTATGAAAAAAATGAAGCTTAGAGGAAAACCTATTCACAAGTTCTCAATATATTAAAAAATAGTGAAAAATAAACTGTAATAAACCCAAAATTGCGTCAGATCAGGCGGGCAAGATTTTTCACTGCCAGGATAAAAGGCGAAGAGATTTATGTTACCCGAGACGCACCTGTCCTTCTTTTCCTGCGTAATTTCCTGGTTTTCCTTGTCGGTTTTTGCCTCTTTTCCTCACTACCGGCTTCCTGTTTTCCTCCCTCTTCCTGCACACTTTTCTTTTCCTCTATAATATTTTTTTTCATCGATAGTTTTCATATTTTCCTGCGTAATTTCCTTCTTTTCCTTGTCGGTCTTTGCCTCTTTTCCTCACTACCGGCTTCCTGTTTTCCTCCCTCTTCCTGCACACTTTTCTTTTCCTCTATAATATTTTTTTTCATAGGTAGTTTTCTTCATATTTTCCCGCGTAATTTCCTGCTTTTCCTTGTCGGTTTTTGCATCTTTTCCTCACTACCGGCTTCCTGTTTTCCTCCTTGCTCCTATACTTTTCTTTTCCTTCTTTCCTTTCTTTTCCTCTATAATATTTTTTTTCATAGGTAGTTTTCTTCATATTTTCCTGCGTAGTTTCCTGCTTTTCCTCGTCGATGTGTATCTTTTCCTCATTTCTTTTCATCCCATCATCAATTATTATGTTTTCCTCCATAGTTTCCTTCCTTTCTTTCTTTTCCTCTAGTAGTTTTTTCATTGGTAGTTTTCCTCATATTTTCCTGCATGATTTTCGGCTTTTCCTCGTCAATGCGTGTCTTTTCCTCACTTCTTTTCCTCAATTATTTTCATTCATTCATCAATTATCATGTTTTCCTCCATAGTTTCTCTTCCTTATTTCTCTCCTTTTCCTCCTTTCCTTTCTTTCTCCTCCTCCTCCTCCTCTCTCCAGTTTTTTTTAGTTTTTTTATTATTATCAAAATCACAAGCTTATCTATTAACCTGTTTTCCATATTTCTTTTCCTCTGCATCTTTTCCTCCTTTCTTTCTCTTCCTTACTTTCTCTTCCTTTCTTTCTCCTCCTCCTTCTCTTCCTCTCTCTTCCGTTGTTTTCATTATCACCAAATTCATAAGCTAATCTATTTACTTGTTTTCCATATTTCTTTTCCTTCGCATCGTTTCCTCCTCTCTCTCTCTCTCTCTCTCTCTCTCTCTCTCTCTCTCTCTCTCTCTCTCTCTCTCGTTTTTTCATTATGGCCCATCTCGCAAGCTTTCATTTATCTAACGTCAGGCAGCATCGTTTTAATATCTCCGTTCATTCATCATTCATTTCCTGTGTACGATTTTTCATGGTCTTCTTCATTCCTACCTTGCCCTCCTTCTTTTCTTCTTCTCCTTTCCTTCCTTCATTCCTTTTCCAATTCCTTCATTCCTATTTCAATTCCTTTCCTCTCTATTTCTCATTTCTTACCCTTTCTATCCTCCTCCTTTTCCCCTCATTCCCTTCCTTCCTTCCTTCCTTCCTTCCTTTTCCAATTCCTTTCCTCTTTATTTCTCATTTCTTCCCCTTTCTATCCTTCTCCTTTCCTCTCATTCCCTTCCTTCCTTCCTTCCTTCCTTTTCTCATTCCTTCCCTCTCTATCTCCCATTTCTTCCCCTTTCTCCTCTCCTTCTTTCCTCTCTTTCCCTCCTTCCTTTTCCTCTTTTCCTCCCTCCCTTCTTCCTTCCCTTCCTTCATACATTCCTTCCCTCTCTCTCCTTCTCTCCTTAATTTCCCTCCCTCCCTCCTACATTTTATTTCTTCCCTCCTTTCTTCCTTTCTCCTTTCATTCATTCCTTCTCCTACTTCTTCCTTTCCCTCCTTACCTCCTCCTCTTCTTCCTCCTCCTCCTCCTCCTCCTCCTCAGTAAGTGTCGTGAAGAATGGATGTCTCAGAGAAATATTCAAATTCATGGATATTATCTAGACCGACTTCTCTCCATTTCTCCCTCCCTCTCCCTCCCTTCCTTCTCTCCCTCCTGTGAAATAATGGAGGAATATTCGTCCTGTTGGAAGAGCAAATGTATGCGACTTGGAGGAACTTTTGGAGGGAAGGGAGGGAAGGTTATGAGCCCAATCCTTCTCCTCCTCCTCTCCTCCTCCTCCTCCTCAGACGCGATGATTTATGAGGACGGAAGAGGAGGAGGAGGAGGAAGAGGAAGTGTGGAGGAAGTTATATTATCCACCAGATGTTAAAGGAGGTAATTGAAAGGAGGAGGAGGAGGAGGAGGAGGAGGAGGAGGAGGAGGAAGAGAAGATGAAAAAGAAAAAGAAAAGGAAAATATATGTGAGAAAAAGGCGAAGGAGAAGATTAAATAGAGGAGGAGGAGGAGAAGAGGAAGGAGGAGGAGGAAGAAGAGGAAGAGGAGGAAGAAATGGAGAGAAAGAAACGCACATTGTGTAAACCAACCTGTTCCTAAATCTTTAAATCTCCTCCTCCTCCTCCTCCTCTTCCTCCTCCTCCTCCTCCTCCTCCTCCTCCTCCTCCTCCTTATCTTTTCCATTCTCCTATCTCCATCCATTGTCACTTTTCCATTCGATTCTTTTCTTAATCTGATTCTCCTTTTTCTTATTCGTTTTCTATTTCTCTCCCTGAGCGTCACTCCTTTTTCTTCTTCTTCTTCTTTTTCTTCTTCTTCGTCTTCTTCGTCTTCTTCTTCTGCTTCTTTTTCTTCGTTTTCGTCTTCGGCTTCTTTTTTTCTTCTTCTTCTTCTTCCTTTCCGTATTTTTCTTCTTCCTTTTCGTCTTCGGCTTCTTCTTCTTCTTCTTCTTCTTCTTCTTCTTCTTCTTCTTCTTCTTCTTCCTTTCCGTATTTTTCTTCTTCCTTTTCGTCTTCGTCTTCTTCGTTTTCTCCTTCGTCTTCTTCCATCTCTTCCACTTCCTCCTCCTCCTCCTCCTCCATTCCTCATTCCATATCTTCATCTCTTCCTACTCGATTCCATCTCCACCCAATTCCATTTTTCATCGTTCTCCTTCTTAAACCATCTTCTCTCCTCCTCCTCCTCCTCCTCCTCCTCCTCCTCCTCCTCCTCCTCCTCCTCCTTTTCTCCTCCTCCTCCTGTAAATCTCACTCTTCCGTGCTTAGGAGAGAGAGAGAGAGAGAGAGAGAGAGAATATAGGATGAAAGTGGAGGGAAACTCACGCTTATCTCATTGCCGGAGGAAGAAATGTGGAGATTTTATGCTCTCTCTCTCTCTCTCTCTCTCTCTCTCTCTCTCTCTCTCTCTCTGTCTCTCTCTCTCTCTCTCTCTTGATGCGTCGCTTATTCACTTGTGTTGATTTATCTTTGTCTTGAGTCTTCATCATCTTCTTCCTCCTCCTCCTCCTCCTCCTCCTCCTCCTCCTCCTCCTCCTCCTTCCTTACCTGCTATTATATACTGTTTAATTATCTTTTTTTTTTTCTTACTCCTAATCATTTTTGTTCTTCTCTTCTTCAATCCATTCCTCCTCCTCCTCCTCTTCCTCCTCCTCTTCCTCTTCTTCCTCCCTGTTTAATAATCTCTTTCCTTACTCCTAATCGTTTCTGTTTTTCTTCTCCTCCTCCTCCTCCTCCTCCTCCTCCTCCTCCTCCTCCTCCTCCTCCTCCTCCTCCTCCTCTTCCTCCTCCTCTTCCTCTTCTTCCTCCCTGTTTAATAATCTCTTTCCTTACTCCTAATCGTTTCTGTTTTTCTTCTCCTCCTCCTCCTCCTCCTCCTCCTCCTCTCAAGCGTTTAGTGTTTCAGCTCAACAGGTCGTCACAGGGAGAGGCTAAAAGTCGTTTTAAACAATTTATGGTGGTGGTGGTGGTGGTGATGGTGGTGGTGGTGGTGGTGCTGGAGATGCTGGTGCTGGCGGTGATGGTGGTGCTGGAGATGCTGGTGATGGCGGTGGTGGTGGTGCTGGAGATGCTGGTGCTGGCGGTGATGGTAACAGTGGTGGTGGTGATAGTGGTGTTGATGGTGATGGTGAGAGGGAAGGAGCAATACAGATGGTGAAGGAGGTTGAAAATTGGATGGTAGTGATGATGGCAATGGAAATGGTGATAAAAATGGAGATAATGGGAACAGTTAAGGCGATAGTTGGTGATGATGGTGATGAAGTGGAGGTGATGGTGGTGGAGGTGGACGAATAATTAGATGATGGTTAGATTTAAATGCTTCAGTCTATCCTCACATAAGAAGATGAAGGTTAGATTTAAATGCTTCAGTCTATCCTCACAAAAAGATAATGGTTAGATTTAAATGCTTCAGTCTATCCTCACTTAAGAAGATGATGGATAGATTTAAATGCTTCAGTCTATCCTCACATAAAAAGATGATGGTTAGATTTAAATGCTTCAGTCTATCCTCACTTAAGAAGATGAAGGTTAGATTTAAATGCTTCAGTCTATCCTCACATAAAAAGATGAAGGTTAGA